>NC_056734.1:961799966-961997466 GCF_019279795.1 Protopterus annectens | reverse complement strand
CTTTTTTATTTGGATGTAATCTTGTATCTCTTTAATGTCTTTGGCCCACTATTTCCTTTTCTTTCTGTACCAAGACATTATGCTCCCATATAAGTAAGCTTTGACAGAGTCCCGTAACATTAGTATATCTGTCACCTCTTGAAGTTTGTGTCCAAAGAGATACTTATCTCATTTATAAAACAAGAGTTGAATTCTTCTAATTTTTTTATATAAGCTGGGATTCTTGTATAAGGCATTTTTTTTATAATCAACTTTTAAAATCATGTTAAATGTCATTATGTTCAGTGATGGGACAATTTACAATTTTACATTTTAAAACTTTCTGATTTCCTGAGCTACAAAAAAATTGTCAGTTCTAGAATGTGTACCAAACACATGAGAATAGTAAGAAAAGTTTAACCAGTCAGAAATCTTTTAGGCAATACATCAGCCATATTTAAATTTTCTATCCTTTTTGCAGATATTGAATTTTTTTTGGATTTTTAGAAGTTCTAGTTTCAGATTTTTCCAAAATGCAATTGAAATCCCAATTTATTATCAAATGTCTCTTCCTACTGTCTACAATGTTATTTAAGATAGTTCTTGCTTTTCTAATATTTGTTTACCAAAGCATATATTCTTTTATTATATTGTATTATAATCATTGTAAATTATCTATTATAATCTTCTTTTTTCAATAACATGCTTGGCATAACTACATTTTTCCTACCAGATAATCATTGTTCCTCTTCTTTTGGATTTATCATTTGACTGAGAAAGAATTTCATAATTTGACAATCTAAATTTACATCTAGACTCTATTCTATGTGTCTCTTGAAGAAAGACTTTTTCAGTTTTGTTGACTGAAAGAGATTTGTTTGGATTTGCTCTTTTAGTTTGAATATTCAAACCATTAACATTTAGAGAGAGAATATTCATATCCATTTTGATATGAGTTAGCAAAATATTTAATTAGCTTTTTAGGTAGTTTTATATATTTTTCAAAATCTTTACTATGTACATTAATCTCTCCTGCAGTCTCCATTTTCTCCATTTCTCCTCTTGTGTTAACTAAGTTATTTGAAAACGATTAATGAATTTGAATATTTTAATGCAATTGTATACACATTAAGTTGTTCTGTAGAATTAATATTTATAATGAACAAAAACATTAAAAAAATGTACTCTGGCTATGAAATCCATTATGATTCCTAGTTCAATCAGAATTCCTGATTAATCTTGTTAACCTATCCTAGTCAATAATGTAATAAATTTAGTGTATATTCATTCTGTGTGTATCTCCTCAGTCAAAAACATAAATGTAAATAAAACTAAAATTAAAATATTTTTTTATAAAATAATTTTTGTTTATCCATATAGTAATATTAATTTTCAATTAACCACTATAAATAAAGCTTATCATTCTACCAATAAATGTATGCTCATCAATCATTCATTTAAAATTTCAATAATCTAGACTTGTATACATAGCTATATTTGAACTATGTTATATTCCTTACAATTTGTTAAATCAATTAATCATTTAAACATGTAAAATTCCTTTGTCTAAATTAACTAAATGTATCTGTAATTTTTCTACGTGGAGCTTTTCTCCTGGGCTTCGGCTGAAAAAGGGCCTTTTTGGCTCAGTCAGACACCCCCTGTTAACAAAAGTAAAATAAAAATAAAAATATATTCTACTGATCAAAAAGTCACATTTGTGTAGTATATTAATCGATAATTAATGTGACAGCATGTCTCCAACAGCTGAACCCTACAGCACTCACAAAACATGCCATTATCATTCTACAATCAATTCATTTTTTTCTTTTAGCATTATTTTGCCAAACCTTGCTTGTCCTTCCCTGGTATAAGCATTATGTTATATAAGCATTAGCTTATGGATGGTGTGTCTAGAGTATGCATTATCATCTCTCTCACCACTGTATTTCACTAATGCAAGTGAAGAAAAAACAGAGCAGGAAATATTCAGGGGAAAAAGCTTATAAATTTCAATCATCATCAAACCAAACACTCCTATAAATTGCCCATAAAACTATTTTATACTACATATGTTTTGATCATTCATTTGCCATCAAAATGCTTTCACCAACTTCACCTCATTCACACAGAGTCAAAACATTGCAAAGCAATCTACATAACATTACAGAGACAAGAAAAGATTTAGAAAGCCACAAGACAACTCTCGATGCATATCCCTTGCAATATCCCAGTCAAAGCCATGACCACTGCACTAACAAAGCAGATATCTCAAACTTCACTGTCCACTTATCAAGTGAAGTTACTTCTTACCTCAGATTCTCATTACTTTAATGCCTAGTTGAAGATTATTATATCAAGTGCAGCTACCACTACCTTTTCATGCAGTAGAATTTTAATATATCGTTCACACAGAAAGTCAGCAAGGCGTGAAAGCTGTGGTAAAAAAAAAAAACTCAATGTTTTAAGTTCCCAGTGTCACAAAATCATGTATTCCCACAAAATACTATGAGATAGCTTTCACTCTCTGTCAGCAATAGATAGTATCCCAGGCTGTATTCTTTACCATTTCCAGCAAGAACTGGCTTCACCATTGAGCACCCTATTCAACCACAGCCTAAGTACAGACTTTATCTCAGCAGAGTGGAAAACTGCCATTGTCATCCCCTTGCACTAAGGTGTTGCCACTACTGACCCTGGAACCTATCACCCCATTAGCTTGACAAGTCTGATCTATGGAGCATATTATTATGGATCTCATAAACAAGGACATAGGCATTCTCCAAGCACTTGACCCCAGCCATTTCGGATTCGTCAAGGATAAATCTTGCATGTTGAACCTGATTGACTTCTTTGAGATTGTTACCAATGCCCTCGATGAAAGAAAGTCAGTACATACAGCTTACTTGACTTGGCCTTTGACACAATTCCCCACTCAGGCATCATCAAAAAGCTAACACAACTTGGCATAAATCCCTATCTCAACAGGTGGGTGGCCAACTGGCTCATCGACAGGACCAGGTCAAAATAGATGCCTCCACCTTCGATAACAGACCTGTCACTAGTAGAGATCCCAGGAATCTGTCCTGGGACCACTACTGTTTGGTATCTACTTCTCAGAGGTTCAAAGACAAAAGGCCTGTGGCTGACCAAGTTTGTGGACCATTGTAAGTTGGTTGCTGTCATCGACTCCCCAGATGATGTTAATATACTGCAAGAGGGTCTCACAGCAACTAATGACTGGTACCAAAGTCATGGTCTCAAGCTAAATGCAAAAAAAGTATCATCATACTATTGGGCAAAAACACGGCCCCTCCTGATGACCACATCAACAGCAACCCCCTAAAGAAATGTTGGTGTCAGCTCCAATTATCTTAGTGGAAAGCCCAAAAAGCAAACAGCAACAAGACAAAAACCAAGATTCCACGGCGCTCAGTTAGTCCCGGGTCTGTTCAGACCATCGATAAAGTGAAACACGACTGTGCAGTCCAATGGTAGAAACAACTTGCAGTCAAGCAGCACACAGTATTAAAAGGCTCCAAATAGTATTAAAAATTAATTTATTGGATCCACAAGTTAAATGGTGGTAAGCGCTTTCGCAACAAATGCTTTTTCAAACCAAAACATCTTCTTTCAAGAAATACACTCCTTTTATACTCAACTGATCCTAACTTGATAATTAAGAAGAATTAACCTCTTAAAGAGGTATACAATGTTTCACATCTACAAATATATGAACATATTTATTTGATACAAAAAATGTATATGTAAAACATAAATAAAAAACACTATAATTCAGAATAGCACTTATCCATTTCTAAAAAACTATTTAAAAATGTTTTCATAATATAATGCTTAGATAGACTTTGTATTATGTGCACTGATGTACACATGTCATAAAACATGGTGTATGTGTATATTAAAATAACCAAAAAAGGTGACATGAGTATTTTGTTACATATGTATTCAGGGTTATACTTTATTTCACATATAATTTTAGACACATTTTCATATTTCTACACACATTTCCATACTACAATTACACACAACACAACTGCATATATATACACATGAATATATGCTTATACTCATTATATGGGTAGTTTTTCATGAGGTTATGTGTTTTTATTTGTTGTTTTATTTTTATGTTTTCATGCATTGTGTTTTTATATATAGATAAATAAGGATTTTCATGTCACCTTTTTTGGTTATTTTAATATACACATACACCATGTTTTATGACATGTGTACATCAGTGCACATAATACAAAATCTATCTAAGCATTATATTATGAAAACATTTTTAAATAGTTTTTTAGAAATGGATAAGTGCTATTCTGAATTATAGTGTTTTTTATTTATGTTTTACATATACATTTTTTATATCAAATAAATATGTTCATATATTTGTAGATGTGAAACATTGTATACCTCTTTAAGAGGTTAATTCTTCTTAATTATCAAGTTAGGATCAGTTGAGTATAAAAGGAGTGTATTTCTTGAAAGAAGATGTATTGGTTTGAAAAAGCATTTGTTGCGAAAGCGCTTACCACCATTTAACTTGTGGATCCAATAAATTAATTTTTAATACTATTTGGAGCCTTTTAATACTGTGTGCTGCTTGACTGCAAGTTGTTTCTACCATTGGACTGCACAGTCGTGTTTCACTTTATCGATGGTCTGAACAGACCTGGGACTAATTGAGTGCCGTGGAATCTTGGTTTTTGTCTTTTTGCTGTTTGCTTTTTGGGCTTTCCACTAAGATAATTGGAGCTGACACCAACATTTCTTTATTCAATAGACATATCCTGGCGTTTATACAGTTGGTGTTATTAGCGACAAGGTGTGCAGCAGGTTTCATTTTTATTTTCGTTCTAGCAACCCCCTAAACACACAACTTGTGATGACAGACGTGGGTACTCAGGTTGATAGCAAGCTCACATTTGACCATCATGTAGCGGCAGTGTTCAGAAAAACTTTTTACGTGGTTCATCTCATAAGTAAAGGGATTGCATCCAGAAAAAAGGAGGTTATTACCTCTCTATACTCCTCCCTCATTAGACCAATAATTGAGCATAATTCCGTTTTCTATGGCTGTTTTCTGTTTTCTATGTACCTCTCCAAACATCTGCACCAATTGGAAAGGTCACAGAAATACCTCACAAAGAGAATACATTGCCTCCAACACCTATTCTAAGCAGACAGGCTCAAATCACTATCACTCCACTCAGTATCATACAAGTTGCTCAGAAGTAATCTGTGTCTCGCCTACAAAGCAATCTTGGACCCTGCCCCACTAGAGATGCTCCATATCCTTAAGTCTAACTCCTCATGCATTACCCACTCAAAACTGCTGAATGTAATATGCAACATCAACAAAACCTACTGAAGAGACAGGTTTGTCTCCCAGAGGCTGCCCCATCTCTGGAATAGACTTCCCATACACATCAAACAGAGTACCTCTCTGACTCTCTTCAAAAGCAACCTTGATAAGTAGATGGGAAACCACACATTCATTGCAGGGTTTCCACCTGTGTTCCTCATTGACAGGGGTGACAGGTGCTGACTGAGGTTTTTTTTGGGATGAACTCTTGGCTAGGCTTGTAAGGGCCCCAGGGCCTCCTATGACCCTACAACTTATAACTCATTATACTTTATCATTAAATTCCCTACATCAAAATTAATAACATTGAGATAACAGGAAGAGATGTAACCAGAAATTACCACAAATAAAAGTGAAAGAGAAAGGAAGAGAAATTATGTAGCTGTTTCATGAATTGATATTTTAACATTTTATTGTCTGAGATATTATGGCTACTACATTAATAAATTCTTAGTATCATATGGCTTGTTATAAATTTTGCTGTCTGTTAAGTAAAGTTACTTCTTACCTCAAATGATCATGTAAGAGTAAATACATTAATTTCCTTCTAATTCCCTTTTCCTCCCCCTAGATGTATTATGTGTATCAAATATTTAATTAGTGACTTCAAAAAGATATAACAAGTAGAGCTTTATGTTTTCTTCTGTTCTTTAGTGACAACATTTTCAGCAGGAATATTTTTTTTCTTTCTTGTGTGTGCATTACCATTTCCATTGTGTTTTTTCTGAATGGCTTTTCATTATAGTCATAGAGGAATCAATTTCTTCTTTTGAAAATGTAGTTAGATTAAGGGAAGAGACAGATGTTTTGCTTCTGGAGCTGTATTAAAACCTTTTCACCTGTGGAATGAAATATTTAGAGCCGTGTCAAAGATTAAAAGGCTCAATGTTGTTTTGTTTAAGAAGCTTAATAGCTGGCCAGAATTCCCTTCTTTTTTTCTAATGTTTTTGCTGTGTAGTCATTGTCAAATCTTATAATGTTCTGACCTATCTTTAGTTGAGCTTTTGACCAAGCAGATTTTAAGAGAAGTTCTTTGTCTAAAAAAAAAGAGTGAAATTTTACCACTATAGATCTTGTAGTAGCATTTGAATTAGTGGGAATGGGTTTTCCAGTTGATCGATGTGCTCTATTAATGCCAAATAAAAAAAATCCTGTAGCTATAGTATTTGAGGGATCTGTGATGTAAGAAATGAGAACATGTTTTCTCCCTCTAATTTCTGTCTTCAATATTCTCACATTGCACCTTATTTCTGTTTTCTAGGTATTCAACTTTGTCTTCGGACTGGATTTCTCCCTCCTTAACTCTGCTACCCAGATTCTTTAGTGCACCTTCCATTTCCTTTATAGTTGTCTTTTGGTTTTCTATCATTTTTTTTAACATTTCAGTTTGTAATTATTTTTCTGTAGTATGTCACGTTTTGACTGGAAGTTGTCGATTTTAAGAGTTAGTTTTTGAAGACAGGTTAAAAACTTGCTAAATTTATTTTTTTGTGTGTTCATCTCTCCCAAAGAAAATTTGAATGAATTTATCTGATATTTTTAGTGTAGAAGATGTGCATAGTTGACTAAAATAAATATTACTACTTCTTGCTTTATCTACACTTCACTGTTTTGCTTGAGAAGTAAATTAAACCATAATTCAACTTTCTGACTCATCTTTTAATTTTAAATTAACTGCAGAAAACACCAAAGAAGCTGTTACTATTCTGCCATCTTGACTTCGCCCCCTCAGCATTCAGGTTTTGAAGAGACTATACCCACAAATCTCACACTGTCTGCATATTTACAATTGCATAGAATACCATTTTCCATTATGCTTGTAATGTAAATGAAACATAAATCCAGTCCCCAAACTTAATATCATTATATTAAACTTTGTAGTCCACAGTCTCATCTTCATATGTAGTAGTTCCACGATTAGAAGAACCAGACCGTGGGATGAAGTATAAAAACTTTTTTTATTCTTGTCTTGTTTAAAAACAATATTGAATCTTTACTTTCAAAAAAAACTTTAAATTAAATCCAGAAAAACAATTGAAATCAAGCGCTTTCGCTTGGCTCAAATACCAAGCTTTATCAAGATGAACTGCTTACCAAAAAGGACCATTAATATAGGACTTTCCTTCAACCATGTGACTACAGGTCATAATTGAAGTTTAAAGTTATACATTTTCAAATATAAAATCATGAATTATTATTCGTATTTGATCTGTCATGTTGACCTGGCTACACCTGTTTATACATTATTATATACTTCATTGATATTCACAAAGAGAAATATATTAATATATATATATATATATATATATATATATATATATATATATGATCTTAATTCTTATGTTGAAAATTCATTCCACTGTACACATGTTGCTCTAATTCTTGGTTATATATCCCAAGTTTCTATTTAATAAAACGTACACACCATAAATATGTAGACGTATTGCTTTTAGAAACTGTTTATCTAATTTGTTTTGTTTATTAATTATGCTTTTGGTTATTTAAATACATCAACATATTATTTATTTAGATACATTTTAATATTAGTATTTCAAAAATATTTTTAGAAAATATTTTTAAAAAATATCTATTTATTTATATATTTATGGTGTGTACGTTTTATTAAATAGAAACTTGAGATATATAACCAAGAATTAGAGCAACATATGTACAGTGGAATGAATTTTCAACATAAGAATTAAGATCATTAATTTTACATTTTAACATATCATCGTTTTTTAGTATATATTTCTCTTTGTGAATATCAATGAAGTATATAATAATGTATAAACAGGTGTAGCCAGGTCAACACGACAGATCAAATATGAATAATAATTCATGATTTTATATTTGAAAATGTATAACTTTAAACTTCAATTATGAACTGTAGTCACATGGTCGAAGGAAAGTCCTATATTAATGGTCCTTTTTGGTAAGCAGTTCATCTTGATAAAGCTTGGTATTTGAGCCAAGCGAAAGCGCTTGATTTCAATTGTTTTTCTGGATTTAATTTAAAGTTCTTTTTGAAAGTAAAGATTTAATATTGTTTTTAAACAAGACAAGAATAAAAAAAGTTTTTATACTTCATCCCAAGGTCTGGTTCTTCTAATCGTGGAACTACTGCTTTGGTGCTTGCTGGTTTAACTTTGTTTATTACTCATCTTCATATGTCATGTTTGGTCTATCGGTTATTTATCTAAAGTACCATGGCTGAGCTTTTTTTTAATCTATTTTTTGTGTCCACTTTCTTTCCAACATTTGCCACACCCCAGGGCCTTTCTTCAGCTTCCACAGCACAGTAGAGCTGCAGAATCTCGACACTGCTTAATCAGGAAGTTTCCCCCACTTGACTGTAACACAACGAATGACAGATTATTCTACACTCCACTGTTTTTTACACTCTTTACAATCAGCTCCTCCTCCTCAGACTTGACTGTACAATTTTAATTTAATGAGATTTCTACAAAGATAGAAACATAATAGAAAAAATGGACACAAAATACAATCCAACTCTATATCTTGCATTCTTAAAAATGTGCGCCAAACAACTCTCTAAGCTCTCTTTGTAAATCATTCTGTCATTTGTAAATATTAATATAAGCCACAGGCCACTTATTTTCATAGGTAGGTGAGTGGATGTCGGGTAACCACATTTGAAGGGCTGGTAGACCTTTTGGTGAGGGAACAAGCCCTTAGCACTTTGCCTGAGGACATGAGGATCTGGTTAGCTGATCGACAATGTGCTACTTCAGATGAGTTGGGGAAGAAGGGAGACTTATATCTAGCAAGCAGAGTAATCCCTGCACAGGAAAGGGGCCCCCAGTACTGCTCATGGGGTCTAAAGGAATGCATGGTTGGCAGTCCAGACTGCCCAAACAGAATCTGCCAGTAGCAAGAGAAGCCACTAGTCCAGGTACACATCCAGGACCTAGGGTTAAATATTTTGAATGCAACCAGTGAGGCCATGTGGCATACACATGTCCACGGAGGTAAGGTAGGGAAACACACTTCTAAAGACTAGTGTGGTCTCCTTTCAGGCCCCCGAGCTGGCGGAAAACAATACTCAAGCCACTGAATCACTTACAAACGCCTTCTACCAGCACCTGCAGGACTGCATGGAAGGCAATCCCAAGCAAACAAAACAAAGACTCTTGTTTAAAAGGCCAGCGTCCAGTCTGGTGGACTGACCAACAAAAACACAACAAACAACAAAGCAGAGGAAGATAGAGAGCAAAATAGAAAAAAAAGGTAAGAAAAGCAAACTCAATAAAAAAAAGTAAAAAAAAAAAATAAGAAAAATCATAAGCAAAAAAAAAGAAAAAAAAGAAAAAGAGCTAAGGAAAGACAATCATAAGGCCTTCTTTATTATAAGGATCCTTAGAGGAAACTCCCAGATAGCTCAAGAACTACTAGTTCAAAATGATGTAGAGATTACTGATCCTACAGACATTGCCAACATACTGGCTGACAGGTGCAAACCCAAAACTTCTCCCCAAAACCCAAGAAAGGAGATATACCCCAAACATCTAGCCCCAAACATCTCCAACGCCCTCAAGTGAGAACTCTCCTCTCCAAAAAAAAAACATCCATGGGACCCGATGGTGTCCCCGGCTGTGTGCTCCCACTAACTCAATGAGGGAATTAAACCCACAGCTTGACAGCTGTTTATCTTAGTCTTACCTCTGATAATGCACTCTGGAGGCACTGCTGCTACACTCCACCTGGCGCTTCACATGCAGCCTCCACACACAGACCCTGAAATTACCAGCCATTAGCTTGACAAGCCTTATCTGCAAAGCCATGTAGAGGACATAGGGAATTTGATATAGGGAGATCCATAACTTTGATCAGATGGAGGATGAGATTGTTGCTTTTGGATCATTGACTTTTTGAAAAAAAGTTTTTTCGACTTTTTTTGAAAGAAAATTTGACCATTGAAGGCACCTCGAAAGTCAGGAAGGAGCTGGCTCCTGAAAGGCTCAAGGCCTTTTACTAAACTATCATTGAAAAATCACTTTAAAACATCAAAATTAAACATATCATTGCATTGATTGATGGCAGGAAAACTATTGGGGTCGCCACAGAGGCTTCATGTTGCATCTGGCGCCATGTCAGAGTCAACAGTGGTCAGTCTCAGTGAGTGCAGTCCTGGGCCTCTTGTTTAGCATCTACTTTTCGAAGTACAAGCAAACACAGCAAATATTGACAAAGTTTGCAGATGATTGCAAACAAGCAGAAAACAAAAAACACAGACACTGACAGATATCCTTCAGATAGGTCTCACAGAATGGGATAACTGGTGCCAGAGCAACGGCCTAAAGTTCAACTAAAGTTAAAAAAGCCATAATGCATCGAAAAACAAGGGTACCCCTAGCTACCAAATAGGTGGCAAAAAAGCACAGCAACAAAGAAGTTATCAGGACCCTGGGGACCAAGGTTGATAGTAGTCTGTCATTCGACAATCTTATAAAGTAAAGTAGTTAGGAAGTCCTTCACACAGTCCCCATCTTATCATCATCTGTTATCATGTCTAGAAGGGAGCTAGATAGTCTCCTTCTTTATCCACCTCATCATCAAGGGATTGACATTGAGTACAGCCCCCTCGGAGAATCTGACCAACCTGACAAACCAGCTGGAGAGAGCAGACAAGGGACTGAAAGAAAAAAAGCTCTAAAAAATCAAAAATCTGAGCTATGCTAGGAAGACAATCAAAAGATTGCTCCAAACGGTCTCAAAAAGTATGTCTCACAGAGCCCCATTGAAAAACACATACTCAGAGGTGTCAAAACCCAGATTCCTTCACAGAGGTGACCTTTGCCTAACATACGATCCATCAACCTCAAAAGGGGCGGAGATTCTACCCCATCGTAGGGGCGTGCTGGAGGGATAGATTCATCACAGATGACTCACTATGCTGACATGATAAATAGAGGAAAGGGCTCCCCATACTAAGAAGGCAAAGCACCCTCGATGGCCTTGTTTATAATCGGAATTACTGAATGGGAGCCCCTCGGACCTACGCAGGCCCAGGAAATGTATAATTCCCCACTGAAAAGATAGTAGACAAAAGCAAAAATAATGGGTATAACAATAAGCGGTTCATGTCGGGTAAATAAAGGGCGAAAGTAAATGCCCTAGAACCTAAAAAGTTGAAAGAGCCAGTAAGTGGGAAAGACAAAATGCCAATAGTAGGTTGTCTTGAGACAACAAGGGTACCAAACTAGCATTCTGCAGATGTCCTGATAGGGAAGGATTTGGATGAGGCAGTACCATGTGCCTGTGCAGTTACACACAGTCAGGCTAGGAGACAAGCATGTGGGTCTGGTAGCCTGGGGAATACCCAGACAGACTGCATACTTGCAGCCAGGACTGGTGAGGTGGTTACTTCAGGGAGGAAGCTACACTGTAACAGTGAGACTGAAGGTGAGCCACAGCTGCTTGTGGTTACTGATGTTCCCTTGGACAGAGGGATTGCAAAGGTAGAGGTGAGTAGTAGTACCCAGGCTGACAGTGAGGCACCACTGTCAGAGGATGCCAGACTTCCTGTGGAAGGGGAGCTGGAAAGGGTTACAAAGAGAGAGCAGCTCTTAGATCCTACATTGCAAGGCCTGAGGCAGGTAGCCAGTGAGGCACCTGATTCTCAAGGGAAGGGGAATCTGTATACTGAGACAAAGGGTTACTGTATAGAAAGTGGACCCCTGAGGGAGGGCTAGAAGGTGAGAGGGTACAGCAGTTGGTAGTACCCGGAACCTACCATCTGGCACTTCTAGCTATAGCCCATGATATTCTCTTTGCAGGTCATATGGGCATAACGCTATTTCATCGGCCCCAAAACATCTAAACATGAAAATATTGAACATTCAGAACAGCGAATTTTTTCCCATGGAAAAAATGTTCTGCTCTGAAACACATACACACAACACAAGCACATCAAACAAACAGCAACCACACACATACACTTAAATTCCTACATCTAACGCTACACTAAACTAAACATACACTACTATCTACCCACTTACCTTAACCCTAACCCTAAGGTCCGTCGCTATCGCACACTCACCTAACCCACGCACTAACCCTAACTCACTTAAACCACCCCTAACCCTAATGTACAAACAATCGCACACTTACCTGAACCCAACCCGTAACTTTCCACCACAGTGCTAAGAATAGCGAAGCCACAGAAATGGCCAACCAAATTATTTCCCGAGGAAAGATTTTGCTGTTCTTAGCATTCGCTGAATAGTGTTCAATATCAGAACATTCAAAATTTTAATACTTCAATGTTCTGATATAGACCTGAGCATAAAGTGTACAAAGAGACATATTATGCAGGACTTCATTGGCCCGGAATTTCCAGAAATGTAACAAGGTACTGCAGGACCTGGCGGCAGTGCCAAGGTAGGCAAGGCAGGAGACATGGGGAAAGCTCCTTTGATGCCTTTGTCTGTGATCGGGGAGCCATTTCAGAGGGTAGCTATAAATATTTTGGGGCCTCCGAGTACCCCACCTTCCACAGGGAAGAAGTATATCCTAGTAGGTTATGCTACAAGATACCCTGAGGCAGTGGCTCTGTCCTTCATTGAGGCAGAAAAGGTGACAAATGCTTTATTAAGAGATTTTCAGCCGGGTAGGTTTCCCAAAAGAAATACTGACTGACAGAGGTGCCAATTTCATGTCAGACCTGCTGGCTTGTCTGTGGAAGTCCTGTGGAGTGAAGCACCTAAAGAACACCCCCTACCATCCCCAGATTAATGGTCTTGTTGAGAAATTAAGTTCTACAATCAAGTCCAAGCTATGGGCATTTGCAGACCAGTTTAAGAGGGAGTGGGACAAATATTTTCCATGTCTGTTTGCATACAGAGAGGTTCCCCAGGAATCCAAAGGTTTTTCACCCTTTGAGTTGCTGTATGGACATAGGGTGAGGGGGCCTCTAGATTTAATTTGTGGTGAGTTTGACCCTCATAAGGAATTTGTTGTGGCATATGTCCTAAACCTCAGGACAAGGCCCAGGGAACTCATGGGCTTGGCCCAGAAGAACTTGGCAGAAGCCTAACAACAGAAAAAGGTGCGGTATGACAAGAATGCTCAAGCTAGAGAGTATGCCATTGGGCAGCATGTAATGGTTCTCATTCCTGTCAGACACAACAAGCTGCAAGCAACTTGGGAGGGACCCTACAAGGTGGTAAGAAAGGTAAGTGATGTTAACTACATGGTGGATCTGCTAGGCAGGAGACAGGGGTACAAACTGTACCATGTTAACATGATGAAACTTTACCATGATAGGGAGGCCCTTGTGTTGAGCATTTGTAGTGGATTTCAGGAGGAGTCTGAGGGAGATCTGGTGAATGATCACCTCAGTGAGGCTTGGACTGACACTTCAGTGGAAGGGGTAGCAATGTCCCAGCAGCTATCTCCTACCCAGGTTCGAGAAATCTGAGCAGTGGTACAGGAGTTTGGGGACACCAGGTGGATACAGGACCCCAAAGGCCTATTAGGCAAGCCCCTTATAGGGTGCCTGAGAGAGTCAAACAGACTCTGAGGGAGGGGATACAGGAAATGTTGGAACTAGGGGTAATTCAAGAGTCCAACAATCCGTGGGCCTCCCCAGTGGTGCTGGTGCCAAAAAAAGATGGCACCACCAGGTTCTGTGTGGACTACAGGAAATTAAATAGTCACACAGAGTCAGATGCTTACCCCATGCCTAGGACAGATGAAGCCCTAGAGCAGCTGGGTGGGGCTAAGTATCTTACAACTATTGATCTTACCAAGGGTTACTGGCAGGTGCCCTTGACTCCCAGTGCTAGAGAGAAGTCAGCCTTTGTGACTCCTTTTGGCTCGATTGAGTTCACAAAAATGACATTTGGGATGAAAAATGCCACAGTGAATTTCCGGGGAGCAGGAGTATTTGCCCTTGCTTACCTAGATGATATTGCCATCTACAGCCATTCCTAGCAAGAGCACCTTCAACATGTCAGGGAGGTGCTGGGCAGACTACAGAAAGCATGGTTGACCATTATGCCCAGCAAATGTCAGGTGGGTATGGCAGAGGTCTCCTACCTGGGACACAGAGTGGGGAGTGGTAAGATCAGGCCAGAACCTGCCAAAGTGGAAGCCATTCAGGCATGGCCTGCACCTGTTACCAAAAAGCAGGTGAGGGCATTCTTAGGGACAGCAGGGTACTACAGAAAGTTCATCCCCAATTATAGTACCATAGCTGCTCCCCTCACAGACCTGACAAGGAAGAACAGGACAGATAAGGTAGTGTGGAGCAGGCATTCCAGAAGCTTAAAGAAGGTTTGGGAGGGCCTCCTGTGTTAGCCAGTCCAGAGTACAGCAAAGAATTTGTTATGCAGGTGGATGTGTCAAAGCATGGGGTGGGGGCTGTACTTAGCCAGATTTCCTCAGAGGGAGAAGAGCACTCAGTGGTTTATCTCAGTCACAGGCTCCAACTCAGGGAGGAATGCTATGCAGCTGTAGAAAAGGAATGTCTAAAAATAGTGTGGGCACTGCAGAAATGTCAACCTTATCACAACCCCATAACATGGTTACACAGAGCCAGCCAGCAAAATGTCAAGTTGCTAAGATGGAGCCTAGGGTTGCAAGCATATATGTCAGTGCAGCACGCAGTGGGATTAACAATGCCAATGCAGATGGGATCTCAGTACAGGGAATGGGGTAAGGTATACTCAGATAGACCTAACCCTCTCAAGCAATGTTTCTCAAGGGTCACTTGAAAAACTAGCTTGAGTTCTGCAGAAGGGGAGATGTGTTCAGATAGGTAAAGGCTGCCAGCCTACCTAGACAGAATTTTGCAGATAATGTTGTCATTTGTAAATATTAATATAAGCCACAGGCTTGTTGTCTTCAATGGTAAAAAATGTTGTTAGATGTGGAACTGCAAAAATGTAAACAGTGCACTCTGTTGTAACAAAGCTGATAAGTCAAGCATTTCATGACTGTCTTTGATCTCGGGGCTTGGAGCTGATATGTCTGGATGAAGGAAGTCTGGCTATTGTCTTGAGACCAGAGTTAATTGCTGGAATTTGCATATATAATTTCTTTTATTGCCCTGGCTTCCTGACCAGCTGCAAGATCAATAGGGCCATTAACCTCTGAGTTCTGTTAGCCTGGGAACCAGAAAGAAATGATGTAATCTGAAATGAATCAGTGGTACTGTGTTATCAATTTAAGGAGAGAAAGAATCAGAGCATGAGAGCATTTGTCTTGAGAGCATCCAACATCACCTGCACTGCCTGTGTCTGTATGTAAGTATGATCTTAGACTTTAGTGTTTCTCTTAGATATAGCTAGGGAATATGAAGATTAGACTAGTTTGTTTTTCTGTGATGTCAGAACTTTTCTACTGTATTACTTTAAACATTTTTCTGTGATCTCTGAACTCTTGCCTAGCACTGTGTAGTAAGAACTATTGTCTTGTGTTTTTATTATTTATTATTAAATATTTTTTTAATCTTTCAACTGTGGCTGTTCTCTGTAGAGATAATTTAACCTCTAAGAGTACATTGCATGTATATAGTGATACTGTACCAAGTCACTCCAAATAAGCTTTGCTGTTCAGTCACACTTACCATTTGGATAATAATATTACACAGTAATAATTGGACACCCTTTAATAAGGGCCTTTGAGTAGCTGATAAATATTAGCTAGGTGGTGGCAGTGATTTCTACCATATAGTCTGGGTAAAAGGGGCACAGCTGGAGAACTTGTGTCAGCCTTCCCCAGGAGTGTCTGTGTGGTTGTATATAACTCTTATTTCAAAGTGTGTGTTTGTATCAGCTACATGGGCAGGGACACGAAGCACTGGTTGGACAGAGAGGGTGCTAGAGGTTTTAGCTTGCCTACTAGGCTGAGATCTTGACCCTATAGCTGTGCCAGTGGGGAGTCTTACTGGGGACCTGGAGAGAAAGGGAGAAACCAGCCCCAGAATGTCTGTAATCTCTGTGTGCTCTTAACGGAAATTGTACTTTATTGTGTGTTTATTATCCTTTCTCTATATGGATGCCCCTCATTGGTGTTAGTGGTAAGGATTGAGGCTCCTTGATTGCTGGGCCAGTGCATGGGCGTCACAATCCCCTAACACCATTTGCATCATCCCTTCTTAATGTCCATGCTATATACATCCTTTGCTCATCTCATTTTTTGAATCTCATTTTTTGATCAGGTCGATGAACATTTTAATAAATATATCCTTCACACTGACTCACAGTATGGCTTTCATAGTGGATGCAATACTATGGCAACCAGATATAATGTAACAGATAAACTATACACAAAAACAAAAGAGAAGTAGCTAACCAAGCATTTTTATTTACCTATGCAAGACCTTTGAAAGTGTGGGCCACTAATGTTAAAAACAAAACAAAAAAAAAACTTCTCAATCTAGGAGTCAGAAGCAACACAGTCTATTGGTTCAAATAATAGTAATCAAACACAGCCTTTATGGTCCAGAAGGGCAAAGTATTACCTAGCTCAAACACATTTTCAACCATTGCCTTTCTGGAATCTATTTTAAGCTCTTTACTATCCTCCCAATTATAAAAATCACATAAACAATGATGTTGGGGTGAAGGGCATGTTGCCAATATATATTTTTTCTTTTTACAGAGCAAGTCCCTCCCCAGCACAGGTCCAATCTCCTCCACAAAAGGACTTCCAGTCTCTCTATCATTGGCTAAGAGGATCTACCTAGCAATAAACTTTGCTAAAACCCCGACCATGTTTATTGACACCCAACAGGATCTAAAACATAACCCATACTCATATACACACAGTCAAGAATGACATAATCTGCTCTCTGGTCAATTATAAATATCTGGGAATTCTGCTACATCCAGCTCTGGCATAAAGACTTAATTCTGATTTCACTTTGTCAAGTGTCCTTTCAACATAAAGCCACCTATTACATCTCCTATCACTTTACAAGAGAGGTTAGGCAGGCTTTAGCTAAAATTGTCTTCTTCCCCAGACTTGAGTATACCAACCCATTAATTTCCCCTTCACTCCTCCTACACCACCAACAGAATTTAAATTACAGTTAAATGCTGTTTGTCAATTCATCAACCCATCCCTTCAACTAGACCACAACTGTAAATCATACAAACAGCTAAATAGGTCCCAGTAACAGCCCTCTCCAACCTTCTATCATCCTCACTAACATTAACATTCTGGCATTTGTTACTGACCCTCTCTTAGAAATAGATTACAAAACAAAAACTCCACCAATGCACTAAGAAACCAGAAAAATTATTTTCATTCCCTACATAGATACCCAGTTTGGACTGTTAGCTGGGGAGAAAAGCTTTACCATTTTATTTTATTTCCCGGACTGGCTCATCTAGACCAAAAAAGGTCCTTGTTCAGCGCAGACAATGAAAGAAAAGTTTCACACACAGAAATAAGAGCACAGAAACATTGTTTAAAGGACACAAAACAACAAAAAAATGTTGATAGAAATACTCCATGATTAATTACAAACCATTGAGAATATGCATTATGACTATAAAGTATTAAGCATATACAAAACAGAAGGCAATGAAAATTAGCTAAAATACACAACAGGACATCAAGGAGATTAAAACACACAATACCAAACTAAGGAAAACAAGTGAAAATAGGAAGTTAAGGAATATAGTAGACATTTATTTACAGTCAGTATTTTCTGTTTACAAACAGTCTTAAAAGTACAGGTAATACAGGAACAGATGCAGGGTATACTGCCCAGCAGAAATGGGGATGTAGTCAGCACCAAGATACAGTAGATTGGCCTGAATATATTGTTAGAGGGCAAGAAAGGCTGTTGAAAGAAGAAGATGAGAAAAGGGAAGGGAGGATTAAGGAAGAGGAGGAACAATTACATTGGTGCATATAAAACATTCCTGTTTCTTGAAGCAAAGGATCATGTTAGAAGAAAGGAAGAAAAAAACCTATGATACATTAAAAGGAAGAATTTACTTGATAGGGTATGCAATATACATGTAAATTTACATTTGCTATTTCATCCCATGACCTTGAAATAGTATTACTGTTATTGCTATAAACTTTTCTTTTTTTTTCTATTAGTGACCAACTGCTTCTTTGTCACCTATACAATATAAATCATTAATTTATATATATTTTCTGTAATTAGGCAAAATGTGTTATTGCAATACTCTTTGATCATGTATACTGAATTTACTGTGCTTCTCTACTTGAGTCGTGATTGAAAAGGGTAACTTACCCAGTCAACAAAGAATAAATTAATTAATTAATAAGTTAAATAGGGATATGGGGATCTTTCCCCACAGGCAAGCTCATTTCTAACACATTTATCAAATTAACATATATAGAAACAAACACAGTGACAGAAAAAAATACCATTTCCAAATGTTTTTCATGCTCCTGCTTATACATACTGTGCATTATACACATTGGTTTTATTTAACAATCATAATTCACAGTAACATTATATAAACTGCTCAAGCCACCCCTAAAGTTTTTCTCATTCCCTTGTATATTTACATTTTCCCTCAAATTCCATTTATTTCTGTGAAGTTTGCCCTTCTTCTTTTAAAGATCCGATCTCCAGTTCTTTTATATCCTTTACAAAATGTGATACTTCAGTTACAGTTAGCTTAATTTTTGATTTCCATTTTCTAGTAATTGCTTTTTTTGGTAGTCATCATCATCATCATCATCAGCCCCCTTTTTCTCATTTTTTTCTCCACGGGGTCAGGGTATCGTGTTAAGTGTTGCCAGCTCTCTCGATTCAGTGCCATACTCCTGCCTTCTTCAACACTCATGCCTGACTGTTGCAGATCCATCCGCCTCTTTGGTGGACATCTTCAATTCCTCTTACCTTTTCCTGTCTGTCCCAAATCTTCCTCACCAGATTGTCTTGTGCTTTTCTGCAGGTGTCCAAACCACCATAATCTGTTCTTTTTGATCTTTTCTGTAATTGGAGCTACTCTGGCTTCTGCTCTTATGTCCTTATTTCTTTATCTGTCCTACAGTGTGCATCCTACCACCTTTCTCATCACTTAATTTGCATCACCTCTAGCATCTTCAACTGTTCTGCTTTACTGCCCAGGTTTCTGTACCATACAGTAGTACTGGTCACACCACGTCTTGTACACCTTACCTTTCAGCTCCTTTGGCATTTTTCTGTCATAGACTACACTTGGCACACTATGCCAGTTGGCTGCAGCCCCTCTGATTCTAGCTTTGACCTCTTCATTCAGACTTCCCTTCTCCTCAACCACCCCTCCCAGATACTTAAAGCTGTTTACCTGTTCCACTATCTTCCCTTCTATCTCTATTCTCAGTTTCTTCTGATTTCCCCAGTTTGCTGCCATTACTACCATCTTATCTGTGCTTAGCTTCATCTCATGTGCCTTCAGTTTTGCATTCTGTTCTCCTATCCTTTGCTAAAGTTATAGCTTAGAGTCTGCCTGTAATGCATCATCTGCATACAGCAACTTTATTGATCTGTCCCCTCTGACCTGTTTGCTAATGTAGTCCATCACCAGTACGAACAGCAGTGGGCTCAGAGCTGAACCCTAGTGTACATCCACACCCACTGGGAACCTGTCTGTGAGGCCGAACACTGTTTGTACTTGAGCATTGGATCCTTGTACATAGCCTGCACTAATTCTACTAATATTTCTGGGACTTCAAACCACCGCAATACTGTCCAGATCAGCTTTCTTGGGACCTTGTCATATGCTTTCTCCAAGACTAGGAATGCCCAGTTAGACTTTTTCCTCATCTGTAGCTTCTTCTCAATTATCTGACTCACTGTAAACAGTGGGTCACTTGTGTTGCATCCTGATCTGAATCCGAACTGCTCATCTCCCATCTTACATTCTACTGCTCTGGATATCCATTTATCAATCATCCTCTCCAGGATTTCATGCAATGTGATAGGAGTTTTATGCCTCTATACTGCCAACAGTTGTGGATATCCCATTTGTTCTTGTACACTAGCATGAGTATGCTTATTCTCCAGTCATTTGGGATACTCCTTTCTCTCCACACTGTACCCACAGGAGCCATTTCTCCCCTATCTCACCCATCATCTTTATCATATCTGCTATGACCTGATCTGAGCCTGCTGCTTTCCCTGACTTCATTTTCCTTAGTGCTGTTCTTACTTCTTCTAGAGTGAGCTCCTCTTCTTCTCTCATCGTAGGCTGTTTCTGGGGCAGTACAGCTTCTGTGGCATTTTCTTCATTCAGAAGCTGCTGGAAATACTCCTTCCATCTGCCTTTGATGTCCTGTGGACTGGTGAGCAGGTTGTTGCTGGCATCCCTCATGAAGGGTGTCTGACTATCTTCTTTATCTTTCTGTCTTTGCCTTACAACCTGATATAGTTTCTTTGTGCCACTTACTGAGTCAGTTTCCAGAATTTGGTAGAGTGCCTCCAATGCCCTATTCTTTGTTAGCCAACCAGTAAGTCCTTCCTAGCCTGGTCAGCATACCTCTCAACCTGGAAACATCAAAAATCTGGACAAGGCCCATGAAAAATAGGTACAAATCTGTACGCTGATTAACATCTAATTTGCATACACAATTACATAACCCCACCCACTTCCATGGAATTCTGGGATACCAACTTTCAAATGCAAACTGAAGAACAGACAACCAAAATAGGCACCAGAGTCCCCCTGCAGCCATTCCAATGCCATTACCTAGCTATTTCAACCGATTTACCATAAACACTAATGTACGCATACTGATTTACTTCTGCAATGATTATTTTGATTTTATTTTTACATTTTAAAGCACAACAATGCAGAAACACTAATGGACATCTGGTAAACAAAGCAATACTGTCTTGCAATGAAAATATGTTGGGCATTAAAACTTCTCTGCCCTTGTAACTCACATTCATTGAAACAGCATTGAAACCCACACCACATCCAAAGAAAATGCATATGGCCAGTGGTGGGTAAAGATTACCTTTGGACTGTTTTCAAATTATTGGCCCCTTGCACACAGAACAAGAAACATACTGTGATCTTTTCTTTGAAACACCCTCCTGACTTTATTAAATTATATTCCTTATATAATACAACACACTTGTTAGACAGCGCATTTTAAATTTATTGTTTCAACATTTTTCCAGTAGGCTGTACTGTAGGCAATGAAACAAAACACATGAACCAATAATGACAGAACTGCCCAATTCAGAACATTTCCATCATAAAAGTCTACTTCCACATCCACACTATAAATAGAATGACAGTAGTGTAAGGCATCTTGCATAGCATCTCACACTTATTTTCAATTTTATTTTTTTTTTGGGGGGGGGGTAAAAGGTCAAAAACCAGGGACACATTTTAGACATTGCTTGTATACTTTTGTAAAGTTGCTAGAATAAAATGTGTTAGTACCATGTATTTCACTGGTAAGTTTTGAACCCAAGACCCTATGCACTACAGTCAGAACATACCCCTATGTCAAATCAGCAACTTGCTGAAAAATAGGAAGACTGAAACTTAATGGCTATCATTTAGTGAATTCATTTATCACTTCTCATCACAGCTCTCAACCTTCTAGCACAAAAAATCAGGTCAAAGCTCACAAGTGGTGGTGGCTAGGGAATTTAGGCCCTTTTTACTCTGTATGCAAGGTACAGGGTTTGAGCTTGAGTACCTCTAGCCAACGTTATACACACAAGCACAATTTGAATGTGTTACAGAACATGACAGAACAGAAGTTATAACCCAGGTTTATTAAAAGTAGCAGCATTATGGGTAAAATATAATGAAAACATGATTTGAAAAGCTTGCATACTACTCTTGTTCATTTATCACTTTAAAGTAATACATACTTTTGAAATGAATCAAACAGTAACCAGTTTAATTCTTATAAATGTTGCTTAAAATTACCAAAGTGTAAGATGTGACAAGGTTGGATATAAAAGATACATGAGAGCTTTGAAGAGGATGTGGGAATTAAGCATTTTCACTTATTCCTTTTTTCATGAGATATGGCTATGAATGCATTGTACTACAACATTTCCAGCAGAAATAACAATCCAACATTGACATCCTCTTTAAATTAAATGCAGTGCAGCTTATGCTGCAAATTTACTATACATGAGAACATTTTTTCTCTAAATTTTAAAATATAAATCATTCTTACTGGCAAATAAAACACACACATCATATAATTTTCAAAAATACAGTGTAACACTTCATTTCAGGGAGCCATCATACGTTCAGTCTTTACAACATACAGCACACATGACTTTTATATTACTGAATTATTTTCCTATATGTTCATTACAATTTTTATTTCCCCGTATGTGCATTATAGTATTATCTTTCCCCATGTACGATTGTGCCATTTGCAAATACGAGTCTGCACTCAATTTATAGCACTCATCGCTCTCTTCTCTTCTCCTTTGCTGTCTTCCCTCTTATCTGCTGTCTGCCTCTTCATACTTTATCTTGTCTATGTCTTAATCTTTTTACCCAACTTCTAGCACTCTTAGTTCACGATTTTTGCCTTACTCATTGTTCGGCTTTCTTCAACTATTCTTTACTTAGATCTTTTGCTTTCTAAACATTAGCTACTTCTCCTTCAACTGTTAATCTCCCCTATTTTATTTCCTTTCCTACTCCCTGCTGTTCATCCATTCAGAATAAACATAACCATCCTTATTTGACCTCAGTATTATATGAGCTGCTCCATCACACATACGCATACACACACACACCCTCTTTCAGCTTGCTTTGTCTCTATTTGCAGTCAGGCGATAACATACCTGCATTATCAGACATCCAGCCTTACATCCACAACCACATCTTTGTCTCATACTTAATTTGGTTTATTATTTAATCATAATTGTCATCTCCATTATTTGGTTTAACTAAATCTATTAATGCAAACCTACAATTTCTTCATTTATCCAGCTTCAGATGATCAACTGTCCTTGGATATAGCCAGTGCTACAGCAATGTTCATTTTGTACACTGTCTAGCAGTACCCTCCCCCAGGCAGCAACAGGAAGTACTAACAGATGATGCAATCAAGAAAAGGGTGAAGGTGTAGCTTTTTAACCTTAGCTGATATAAATGTCAATAGGCATAACATGACCATCAGGGTAGAACTCCCACTTCCATTGCTGTGTAATCAGTATAGTTGGGATATTCTTGAGTAAAAATGACAACTTTATTCTTACACAGAAATTATGCAGCATTTTTACATAGACAGCAAGCATGGAAAGTGCATAACGATTCTTTCTAAAAGCAAGAATTCCAAACATTTATTCAGTAAACAAAATGTTCCATTTCATACACACTGTATGTGTTAAAGCAGTTATGGAAACAGTCCCTGATCAGTGCCAGTATGACCTGTTTCATATCACTTTTCTTGAT
This sequence comes from Protopterus annectens, assembly GCF_019279795.1. NCBI lineage: Eukaryota > Metazoa > Chordata > Ceratodontiformes > Protopteridae > Protopterus > Protopterus annectens. Next base: position 961,973,718 of record NC_056734.1, on the reverse strand, counting down.
GAATCAGGACTTCATTTCATGTCAACCACAAATGAGTAGCCAGGAGCTGAGCTAATCCACCATCATTAAATCCACAAATGACATACACATACACACACACACACCCTCACACCCTCTTTCAGCTTGCTTTGTCTCTGATTGCAGTCAGGCGATAACATACCTGCATTATCAGACATCCAGCCTTACATCCACAAACGAGCAGCCAGGAGCTGAGCTAATCCACCATCATTAAATCCACAAATGACATACACATACACACACACACACCCTCACACCCTCTTTCAGTTTGCTTTGTCTCTGTTTGCAGCCAGGCGATAACATACCTGCATTATTTGCAGCAGCCGTCGAGCCTTCAAGCCTTCAATAATTAACAATCAGACATCCAGCCTTACATCCTCAAATGAACAGCCAGGAGCTGAGCTAGTCCACCATCATTAAATCCACAAAAGAGCACTTCTTACGATGACGCTCTAAATCCACAAATGAGCGCTTCTAACGATCAGCCAGGCGCGAACATCCACAAACAAGCCATTCCCGTTCAGAACGCATTTGAGTTGAGCTGGAAATACACGCTCAATTCCGACAGGCTGGTAGCCCTGACGGAGCTGACGTCATCGCGCGTGATGACGTCAGCTGACAAAGCGCGAAAACTTAAAAAATCATAGAAACACAATGAAAACAAATCGGAAATGAAGGGGTGCCACTCGGGAATCGTGGCACCCCATTTTTAGACCCCAAAACTCGGTAAAAACCGAGTAATTCGGGACAGTTGGGAGGTATGCTGGTCAGTCTTTTCTATCTCCTACTTATTCCCACACTCTTCCTTTCTTTTGATGACTTCCTGGACTTCTGCATTCCACCACCAGCGTTCCTTATGTACTGTATTTCTATACCTGGCTCGGCCACATATCTTTTCTGTAGTCCTAACACATGCTGTTTTTAGGAGCTGCCATTCTTGTTCAACTCCACCTACTTCCTCCTCTTTTTGGGGTGCTAGTGCCCTGAATAATTCCTTGAACTGTTGTACTTTCTCTCCAGTCAACTTCCAGGTATTCAGCCTGGTCTCTGTTGACCTTAGAGCCTTCTCTGACCACTGCTCGCAGCTGATTGTGGCAACTAGTGGTTAATGCTGTGGGCAGACTGTTTCACTAAGTATGACTTTGCAATCGTGAATTCTACCCCAGTGTCTTTTCCTTACTAGGAGGTAGTCTACCTGAGTTGCACGTTGGCTGCTCTTGTATGTGATCTTGTGACTCTCTCTCTTTCTGAACCATATGTTGGCTACTATCAAGCCATTTGCCAGACAGAAGTCTAGAATGGCTTCTCCTTCTTTATTCTTGTTGCCCCACCCATGTGGACTCAGGCAGTCCTCATTCTGTTCTGTCTGTTTCAATATGTGCATTCAAGTCATCCATTATCAACACCCATTCATGCTGTCCTGCATTATCTAGTAGGTCCTGCAACTGCTGTCTGAAAGCACACTTTATCTCACTATCACAACCTTGCTGTGGGGCATAGGCTGAGATTATGAATACTGCCCTATTATTACACTGGTGTCTGACTGCCATGAGTCTGTCATTAAATCTGATGATATCCCTCACTGCCTTCTGAAGCTTTTCCCTCACCGCAATTCCTACATCATTTCTAGCCAGTCCCTCTCCTCAGTAGTAAAGTCTCAGATCCCAAGCCAAGTGGCTTTGTTGCACTGCCCTTCTATCTCATCTCTTGGATACACAGGATGTCCAGCCTCCTCCTTTTCCTCATGTCATCCACTTCCAAGCTGCTTTCTCTCAGTGAACCTACATTAAGCATAGCAATTCACAGTTCATGTTTGGCAGGTTGGTTGGTTTTACGTCCAGCTTTTGCTCAACAGGGCTTACCTTCAGGATGTCAACCAACTGAAGGTAAATCATTGCAGTATAAGAGGTGCTACACTTCTGTGCATGTTATCCTTTGGATAAGATTTTTAACCAACACCCATTTACCTGAGTTAGTAATTGCTCAGGTGGATGTAAAAGATCCCATAACAATTATCAAAAAAACAACAGGGGTTGCTTTATTTACATCTTTCACATTATTTATATTATTTACAGTATATATATATATATATATATATATATATATATATATATATATATATATATAAACATTTACATTCTCTAAATTTCACACTATATAAACTATTTACATTCCTTATAATCACATCTGGGCATTTTTTATCTTTCATTTAACATAATCTAATTTTGAAATATAAAAGAAAATTAACACAAAATAAAAATAATCTTAATAACTTCAAAATAATAACACTGATCCACCCCATACCTTTTTCCACAACCACCCATTTATTTCTTTCAACAAATTATCTGATATATATATATATATATATATATATATATATATATATATATAAACATTTCCATATCTCCTTTTTCATACTATCCATACAGCAGTAAACCAAACTGCATCTGATTTTCAGCTTACATTTTGCTTTCCTTTCCATACTGTACCATCTCCATATTTATTGATTCAAATACATTCCATTTGTATTTATTTTTAAATATTTCCCAAAAATTCTTATTTACACAATTCAGGAAAAATGGTCTGTAGTTTATTTTACATTATATTTACATTTTATCTCTTCCAGCACTTTATATTTCATATTACTTTTTACAGGTAACTTTTTCATCTATAACCTCCACAAAAAAGTTTCCTTGCTTCAAAAACATTTTTTTTCTTTTATTTCTTTCATATACAGCTTTTCTAACATCAGTCCTTAATTTTTTTCATGTAGATATTAAAAAAGTGTTCATTATATTTTTTCTGTGCTTGTAATTCTAATACGTTTTTCAAAACGTATTATTCATATATTCATCCATTTCTTTTTTCTTCCATCTTTTCTCCTTACCCCATATTACCTTCTCTCTCTGTTATTCAGTATTTTGCCACCATATTTTTCTCAGTTCTGTGAACTTTTGTAATTATCCAAAACAAATACATAGATGCGATGCATACAGTAGGGTTTTTCTGTTGCAACCATTTGTCTTTTCTATTATAAGTAATCTTCTCATTCAATTTAATCTTGTACACCAAACAACACTGAAAATTATCCATTATTTTTTTTCATATTACTCAAAAACATATAAACTGTACATAAATATAAAATTGTTTCTCTAATGCATAGGTACTTTACAAATAGACTTTTGTTTGAGAAAGGCAGATTAAACCAGTTCCATGATGCTGCCAATTTCCTTAATTCTTCCAGTGTTTCTCTCCACTGTTCTATTACGTATATTCAACAGACCGTATCTTTAGTGTATTTATTTATTTTGTATTATAATATATCCCATTTTCTTACTTTGCCAAATCCCTTACTTTTTGCTTTAAGCATTTAATAGTATCTCAGTTCTTCCTATTACTTTATTCATTCCTTATTTATTGGAACTGTAACCAAATCATCTGTATATGATATACATATTTTTGAATTATTCCCACTATCCAATTCCTGTGCTGCAATTCTTAACTCATATTCACATCTTTGCTTCATAGAATCCATTACCAAAACAAACAAGCAATTGCTTAAGGGGTAATTAAGCTTGATTAGCCTTTCTATTTTTATGTTTTTCCAAGCCACATCATCAGCCTTATTCCAGACTTTTCATAACATGTCTTTTATCTTTTCACCTATATACAAATGTACGTACACATTGCCTTGTAAATAACCCTGTCAAAAGCTCTTACCATATCACATTATATCTTTTCCTGCTTCATTTCTTTCTGGTATCACATTTTTTTAAAACATTTTAACTATTATTAACAAATCTTTTACTTTTCTACATTTACCAGCAATAACACTACCATCTAATATTTGGTCCAGCAATTTCTGCATTCATTTTTGAAAAAATTTCAATTTTTTTGTAGTTTGTTTCCCTTACAGTTATTACTCTCTAATTTTTTATACCATTTTTGTCATGCTTTCCTTATGAATATTATCACACCATCACATATTTGTCTCCTCTTACGCCCTGTATTAACCTTTCATTTAGAATATGGGAAAAAACTATTCCTTCATCTTTACTCACATTTTCATAAAATTATATCCTAGACCATCTGGATCTGGCACTATTTTTTTCTTTCCGTTCCCTTATATTTGTTCATAATTCTTTTATCTTTATTTCTTTTCTTGATTCTTTTGTACCCCATCTGTTATTTTGTCTCAGAAACAAAATTCTCAACTGTCTTCATAATTTCTTCTTGAATATATACAATAACCCCTTTTTCTTCATATTTTCCTTAACTTATTTTAACCTGTTTTTCTAACCACGGAGAACTAAACCATTTTTTCCATTTAAAAATTTTGCGAACATTAATAACTTAAATGTTCCCCCATTTTATAAACGCTTCAAAATTACTTGCCTTTTTAATTCATTTATCAGCTTCAAGCTCATTCACAATTTCTGCATATTTTTCTTAATCTTATTGATTTCTTTCAATATTTAAATATATATGTTTTATTTTATATAAAGTTCAGTTTCCATAATATTCTCATATGGTCATACGTTCATACCACAATTTCTTTTTTTGTTGTTGTTTAAACAGTTTAAAGTATGCTGTCAACCTTTTATTTACTTTCCTCTTTTTATAACATTTTCTTTATCACCTACTAAAACCCATATTACTTTATGATTGGAAAATTCTGCCGTCTTTACATCTCCCATTTCTTTCTTGGTTTTTGAATATAAAAGATAATCCATTTCTGTTTTAAAATACCGCACAAATCTAGTTTCTTTTTCCAATATTTAATAACTTCTTTCACAAATATTTGTCTTTTCCTTTACTTTCCTTAAATTACAATTATAGTTTTCTGTCCTAAGTATTGATGTAGTCAGCATCACAAACTGTTTTATCTCATGAAACATTTTTCTTTTTTGTCATACTCATATATGTATAAATAACAGACACTCTTACTATTTTTGTTATGTCACATATTACTAGTCTTCCTAGTATAACTACTATGTCAATTCTTTTTACTTCCTTATTTTTTTTATCATAACTATAATGTATGGGAACATCTCAATTCCTAACCAAAAATGTTCTTCCCATACAGTTCCACTTTTTCATCTTGTATAAGCAAACATGTTTATTTTTACACCATTCTTTTACTTTCAAGTCTTATATTTATTTTTACACCATCCTGTCAGTTTCAAGCCTCTAACTTCATTTCTAATACTGTTTGCATTTACTGCTAACACTGAAACATTATCCTTTTCCATTTTTGCATCCTTTGTGGTTTCAAAATTTATTTTTATTCTTCTCGTTCTTTCAATGAAATTTACTTTCTCCTGCTCATTTTCTTCACTACTTAGTATATCAAATATATTCTGTATCTGTACTTCCATGTTTGTTTCTGATACTATTTCAATATTCTGTATAACATCTTTATTCATCATTGTTTCATTCTCTTCATCTCCCAATATTTGCACCATCTTGCTCAGACTGTTGCATTTGAAAAGTGTTTTTCTATTTTTAGCCTTAGTCACATATCAATGGAAAATTCATATAGGCATGACTAATATTATTACATTTCCTATGTTTAAATAAAGAATTCATAGCTGTATAACTCATTTCTCCACAGTGACTCCATCTCTATTTTCTCTCTCTTTTTTTTGGTTGCATTCCTTCACTAAATGGTCTTCAGTACCACAATAAAACATGTCACTGCCCCAGTATCTCTTTTTCAATCCATTTTAATACATTTCAAACATGGTTAACATACTCTTCATAAATATGTAAAGTTACCCAAACCTCCACTGTACATATATTCTGCATCATAAACATTTTTAATTTTATGCACACTACTACAGTCAGTTAAGAAATAAGAGCAGAGATAGCAAACCAATGACCAACTGCACAGTCAATGATAAAGCCAGCATATACACGAACTGTATATATTCCTTCAAGAACAATATCCAAGATTCTGATAGTATAAAATATTTATTAAAACAGGTTAGCACTTTCACCGAAGTGGCTTCTTCAGACCTACATTTTTAATTAATTAACAACTCTTTATATAGCGCAATCAGGCGGGAAAAATCATTCAGTCTTAAAGATACATAACAATCAATGCATCTAGAACATATAAAAATATAAAAATATATAAAAACTTCATTAGATAAGATTATAAAACATTGCTAATATATAAAATCTAATAACACTACCATGAATATATGGTACAATTGTACAATATTGATGTTATATAAAAATCAATATTCTTTGACACATTTACCTATGTAGTCTTTTAGACTTTAAAAAAGGTTTGACAGGAACCATACCATTGAGGCCAGGTGGAACATCAGATCTCAATTTGATGATCCAATTCGCCTCTCTCGTTTCGGTATAGGTCCTGATATCACCACCTCTAGGTCCTGGTATAATTATCTCTACAATTAAAAACTTGAATATGTGTGTATTCCCTTTCTCAATGACATGTCTGGCCAAGGCATTAGTTTTCAGCCCTATCCTAATGTTATAAGCATGTTCACGTATCCTGTCCCTAAATACCCTATTAGTCTTACCGATGTAGAATGCCTGGCATTCCAAGCAGGTTGCCAAGTAGACCACATTCGGAGTAAGACAGTTCCCATGTATTCTAAAAACATATTCTCTAGATGTTACTGGATGAATGAAAATATTGTCTGTATTAATATAATTACAAAAATTACATTTATTGCACTTCACTGTTCCATACAACTCTACATTATATTTCACCATATGTTCTTTGGGGTAGCATAATAATCTTTTCAAATTCTTTTTATTCTTGTAAATAAATCTAGGTGCTTCCCCAACAATATCCTTAAGTTCATGGTCTATGGTTAGAATATCCCAGTGCTTTCTAACAACATCTTTTATATTCCCCACATCACTAGTAAAGAATATGGAACAAGCTGTTCTTCTCACTATAGGTGTTTCCCTGCTTCTTATTGAGGGCTCCTGGGTCGTAGTTAGACCATATGGATGCCCATCACTGAAATAGGGAAGCACCTAATTATCTTCATTTTTCACTACTATTACCAGGTCATCTGCAAAAAAAAAAAAAACTTCTGGGTTGTGAATTCCCTCTGGTGTGCAATATTTAGCTTCTCCAATGTTAAATTTATCTTTTCCTAACTGCTGCATTCAAAATTAACACAAAAAATTTGCTACTTGCTGGACATCCTTGATTGATGCCACTTTTAATTTCTTTATTCTCACTTAACCAGTCATTAACTGCTTAGTTTTGCTTTATATTTTAACACACTATCAAAATTGCAACTATTTTATAACTTATATTATATTCTTTTAAAATTTCCCATAGTACTTCGTGCTGTACCTTATCAAGCACTTTACTTACATCTCCTACTAATATTTTTGATTCTCTTTTTCAATTTACCACATCATCTACCAATTCTCTAATAATCATTAAAAACTCTTGGATCCCTTTTCCTTTTATTCCAAAAACTGTCTCATTCAATATCTTATTAGTTTTGCTTACTAACCTTTCTTCTATTATCTTCAGAAAAATTTTATAGTCAACATTGTTCAGCACAGTCTCCAGCTTTGATATCTACACTTTCACCTTTTTTCCATATACATTTCATTGCACCCATACATATCCTATCATTAAACCCTTTCTCAAACTATACAACACCTCTAAAAAATATTCTTGTTGTCAGTATTGCATATATCTGTACATTTGATATTCAGTTCCATCTAAACCTGTAGCTTCTTCTGTATTTACTGTTTTCAAAACTATTTCCACTACTATCATTGTAATCTTTTCTTCCATTGTCTCATCTTCTTTAGTTAATTTTCTAGCATTCCATTATGTTTCCCTATCATTTCACATTTGGAAAAAAAGCATTTAGAATATGGGCCAGATTCAGGAAGGCTTACACAGAGTTCAAGAGTAGTGTAAGCCTCCGTGTAAGCCTCCCGATTCAGGTACAGCCCAAACCTCCGTGTAAGAGACAGCTAACACGTCTCTTACATGGACTGGGCGTGGAAATGCTCAATACCTCATTTGCAGCTCCAAGATATGCAAATGAGGTATTTGAGCGATCCACGAAGCAGAAACCAGTCCGTGTAACGGACGTGTTAGCTGCAGAAATGTACTCAGCTGACAACTGAGTACATTTCTGCAAAATCAAAAACGGAGCTATGTCAGCTCCAAATAAAGGGTGCATATGTGTCATTAAGCATGCCAATGGCCAAATATGTGGCCATTGGCATGAAAAGTGCTGCAAAAATAAGTTATTTAACTTTTTTTTCACGGGATTATTGTGTTTAACTGCAGCGCACACCCAGCAAACGGGTGAGCTACCTAAAACTGAAAACCGAAGCTTATAAGCCCACAATTGTGGGATTTATGTATTACATGGAATGTCAATGGAGGGACTTGCAGACTAAAACAATATGGCCTCCGTTTAGTGGTTGTCAAGGGGAAGCTCCGTGTAAGATATGTAACTAAGCATTACTAGGCAATCCTGTGTAGATGAGGGTTACAATACTGAATCACACTGCCACATAGGTGATGAGCACGTTCTGAGTAGTGTAAGAGTTAGAGAAGGGGAGGAACAGAGTAAGAGGTAGGTGACATCATGGAGGGAAGGATAGAAAGAAATGTCCCAGATTGGAGGGCAATGTAAGGTAACAGATGACAGACAGACATCAGGGGAGGTGTGTCCCAACAGAACACTAGGAAAGTCAAGAAATTGAGGGTATACGCTATCCCTACACTCCAAGTTTCTTGATATACGTGCATCTTGCAGCGCGTGTAAGGCAGGTTCAACATGTGGGGCGTGTTGCAAACTGTTTACAACAGTTTGCGCTGCGCGTGTGTAAGGCAGTGTGCAGCGTTTTAGCATGAATCAGCCTAGCTAACACCTTGTAAGGATGTGTGCGCTGTAACACTGTGTAGGGATGTGTGCCGTTTAAGTGACTGTGAGCGTGTTTAAGCTGGTGTGCACATTGCTCCCCTCAGGAAACAGAGAGGAAACAGGAAACAACCAAAATACAGGAAACTGCCAGGGAATACTGCTGGAGTTAATTGGTGGAAACAATTACAAGCAGGCAATTACACAGGCAGACTAGAAGCCCAGCCCAGCACTTAAAACACAACAAAGAGCAGTGAAGGCTGTTTCTCACAAGAGATACTGCCAGAAGCTAAGCTATCAGAATTGAAAACTGAAATAAAGCTGAACTCAGAGCAGAAATGCTAGGGCTGCCATGGCTATTATAATCAGGCATAGGCGAATTGCTGAGGGTGGTGACAATGCAGATGCTGACAGACAACCCAGAGTGAGGAGAAGGAGAAGAGTATACAGGCCCAGGGTCACCTACCATGGGTTACATGAGCTGGAGATAGTAGAGCGCTATAGAGTGGACAGAGAGCTCCTGCAGCAGATTGTTGAGCTGTGCAGGCCACACCTCACACACAGAACCAACAGAGGGGAACCCATCCCAGTGGAAACCAAGGTATGTGTTGGCCTAAGAATACTAGCAACAGGTACCTTCCAGAGACCAACTGGTGATATGATGGGGATATCACAGGCATCAGCCTCCAGGGTACTGCACCAGTTCCTGGATGCCATGTCACCACATGTCAGTGATCATATATATGTCCCTAATGACCGTGAAGTTGTGGCCAGCAATATGCGTCTCTTCCAGCAAATAGCGGGATACCCTGAGGTGCTGGGTGCAATAGACTGCACGCACATATGCATCAAAGCACCAGCCGGTGAGTGGGGTAGAGTCTACATTAACCGCAAGGGATACCCCTCCATCAACTGCCAGGTCGTGTGTGATGCCCAGGGCATAATAATGAATGTATGTGCTGGCTGCCCTGGGAGCTAGCACGATTCCCACATCTGGCATCTGACGCAGCTGTACCAATCATTTGCCAATGGGGACTTCCCACACGGACACCTAGTGAGGGATGCAGGTTATGCACTTGAGCCGTGGCTGATGACACCCATCAGAAATGCACACACACCTGAACAGGAATGCCATAATGAGGCACACGCACAAACACGTAATATCATAGAGCGTGTGTTTGGGCTGCTCAAGTCACGGTTCCGGTGTCTGGACACATCTGGTGGAGCTTTGCAGTACACACCAACTACATGTACCCAAATGATCATGATATGTGCTATGCTACATAATATGATCCTGAGGAAACAGCTGCAGCAGGACCAGCACAGGGCTGGGCCAAACATCCCCCCACCATTGCCAAGGCCACCACAGGCAGGGGGTGATTCGGAGGAGGAACAACCTGACCTTGTCCCAGTAAGCAGAAGGAGACGTGCCCAGTATGCCCTGGCCTTGGCAAAGAGGCAACGCATAGCACATACGCTTGGTCAGTAGGAACACTGGGACTGATACCCGCTCTGACTCACTCATACAGTAACAGGGATGCCTAACATGACACAACCTGCTTCCAAATGTACAGGGAGTGTAGTATGTGTATCCAACAGAGGTGGCCCTGCAGCACCACCTGAGGCATGAATGCCATGTGTTAAGTAATGTAATATCATGTACAATATGCACACCTGAGGACCCCAACTAACATCCATATCCACGCATATGACCCTGTGGAAACAGCTGCACGTCATACAGTGATGTACATGTGCAAAAACATGGAACAAGATACAAAATGAGGGTGTCTAGCAATAAATAGCATGGATAACCACACACCCATGTTTGTACCACAACAAGAAGCAACATGGAATAGCCATGGTCAAAAACAATGGCTAAAACCGACTACTACTATATAGCCTGCTGCAGACCACTGTCCTAATAGCAGGAACTGCCCCAGGCCTATGTCCATAGGTTCATACTAGGCTATCTGCCCTAGGGCATTAATAAGCCTAGGCCAGAGTTTTGTGGCGTCTGCCACCCCTGCAAGTTGATGGATATGCCCATTATTTTGCTGTGCCACTGTCAAGCAGTGATACTGAGGTTATCCCTGGGGTATACCTGCAATCTCCCATCCATTGGTCAAGATCTCACTTGAACAAAGCCAGTGAGGTGCTCAGCCCCACATGTACCAGGATGTTGTTCCACAGCATATGGACTCTCTGGGTGATGAATCTGTCCCTCCAGCACATCCTATTAATATCTGTGTTGAGGTTTAGGTCTCCTGCCCTTGTAGTTCTGATGGATGTAGAGGTCTTGAGGTGAAGCATGTTCATAAAGTCTGGGTTGGACATAGCCTTGTATGTCAGGCACAGATCACCTCTGAGCAGTCAGTAAGTGACTGAATACAGCTGGAATTCCTTCAGTCGGGCAGCATAAGAAATATGTTTGAGACCCTTTCACCTCCTGTCGAGGAATTTGTGGGCCCATCCAATCTGAATGGGGCAGTGTATGCAATCATTGGTGTGATGAGTACAGGGGAACGATGACCTCCCTTGATCTAGATGTGAATCACTGCATGATGAGGTGGCCAATGTAGAAGGCCTTCCAAACTACCCTGGCAATGTGAGTGTCAAGCAAAGGTCACTGTCAACCTGGGTGCCCAGGTCCCTGATAACCTACGTTGTGCTTAGAGGATTGCCACCTAGATGGGAAGTAGTGGTAACCTTGTTCTTCCTGAAGGATATGGCTATGCATTGTTTAGTGTTTAATGTAAGGCCATGGCCGTGGCACCAGTTATCTGTGTCTATGAGACCCTTCTGAAGGATGTCTGTGTCAGATGGGTTTCCAGCTATGCTTCCCAGTTTGCAGTCATCTTCAAACTTTGTCAGCCATAATCCTCCTGTGTTTGCTCGTACTTCTGAAAAGTAGATACTGAACAAATGTGGGCCCAGGACTGAGCCCTGTGGGACACCACTTGTGACAGCTCTGGAGTGTGAACTGGCACCAGCAACTTTGACCCTGTGTGTTCCGTCCTTAGCCAATTTGCAACCCATGCTGTGATGTATGGGTTCACAATTAAGCTGGTGATGTTTTCAATGATACCTGAGTGGGGTATTGTGTCGAAAGCCTTTGCCAGGTCAAGGTAGGCTGTGTGGACTGCCTTGCCCACGTCAATGGCCTGGGTGAGTGTTTTGAAAAAGTCAACCAAGTTTAAAAGGCATGATCTGCCCTTGACAAAGCCAAACTGGATTGGATCCAATGTCTGCAAGTCCCCTATGTCTTCATTTAGAATTCCCATTATGATCCTCTCCATAGCTTAGCAGAACAGGCTTGTCAAGCTGATGGGATGGTAGTTTCTGGGGTTGGTGTAGGCACCTCCTTTGTGAAGTGGGTCCACCATTGCTGTATGCCACTCCTTGGGAACATATCCTGAGGTGAGGCTAAGATTAAACAGCTGCCCTAACTGCGGGTGTAATTACTCATTGAGTTCATGGAGCACACAACTGGGGACACCATCTGGTCCCATGGATAAAGTGTTTTCTGCCTTGGATTGAGCAGTTCCCACCCCAGCAGTGGAGATGTTTAGGGGGCTACAACCCTCTGGTATCCATACCCCCAGTTGGGGAGGGGAGAAATCTGCACTGAACCTGTCAGTCAGTATGTTGCCAATGTCTGTAGGTGCAGTGATATCAACATTATTCTGAACTAAGTCTGAGCATATCTGGGAGTTTCCTCCCAGGTTTCAAACATAGGTAAAAAAGGCCTCATGATTGTCCCTGTAGTCCTGAGTGGGTTTACTCTCAAGACATGCCTCGGATGATTGTATGGGGGAACCCAGTGTTTTACTCACAATGAGCAGGGGTGCCTTCCCCCCTAAGGATTACGCTCTATCTTGTAGTAGCTCCTTCCTTGTGTTGTACAGCTTGTTTATGGCTAGGGTCCACCAGACTGGATGCTTGCCTGTGGTACAAAGAGTCATTATTATTTGGGATTGCCTGAACCATGCAGTCCTGGAGGTGCTGGTAGAAGGCATTTCTAAGTGATACAGTGGCTTGGGTAATGGTGTCTGCTGGCCTGGGGGCCTTGAAAGAGACCACACCAGTCCTCAGAAATGTGAAGTCGGCATTTGAGAAGGTCTTCACCATTTCATTTCCCATCTGGGGTGTGGGTGGGATGTGGACTCCCACTGAGAATAGTCCATGATCTGATCTCACCAATGATGGGTATATGTCTGGTGTTGAACAGTGTGACCCCATGTTCGTGATGATGTGTTCTAGTATGTTGCCTCCACTTGAGGGGATTGGGACCAGTTGTTCCATGGCATTTCAGTGTATGAACTCTTGGAACCTTTGTGTTAGAGTGTTGTGGCATGATTAGTGATCCCAGTCTATATGTGGATAGTTGGAATCACCCAGTAGGATGGTGTTTTGAGATACATTTATCCCCTTCAGTGTTTGCAGGATAGCTGTGTTAGGTACCTGAGTTTGAGCGGTGGCATGTAACATGCTACAAACTGCAGAGCAGTCTTGCCTACGGTCACTGGCACCTGGATGGTCTCTGATGCATCGTGTGTTGCCACCAACCATGAGGTGAGGGTGTCCTTGATGAATATGGACACCCACCATCCTTCTTGGTGTTGTCGGGATGCTGGTGCCAGAATGCATGATATGAGGTAACACCCGATAGTGCCAGGGTGCTGTCAGAAGCTGTGAACCAGGTTTCAGGCACAGCACAGACATCAATGTGCTACATACTGAGAAGGGCATAGAGTGTGTGCAGCTTGAGGTTGAGACCTTGGGCATTGAGCAGCATTACCCTTAGTGTCTTTCCTTTACTGTGTTCTAGGGTGGTAGGTGTAGAATCTGAGTCTTGCATAAAAAAGGCACAATGGGGGTGGCAAGAGCATCATCTGAAATCCGGAAGCCCAGGGGTGACAGGTGCAAGCCGTCCCTTGCAAATCACCGTGGCCTGTCCAGCATGTCATCCCAGGCAGACAGACATTGGACCCCTTAGAATGACACCATAGTCTAAGCAAAATACTACAGCTGATCATCTTGTCTCTGTTTATGTGGCATCATACTTGGTGAAGGTAGGATAGTGCCAAGGTCAGGGTCATACCTGCCTGGCCTACATAATCAGAGGGATCCTCTATGTCTCTTTCCATGTAGTCCAGGGAGGTACATCTCAGGTCGTTCACACCAGCATGGATTATGACTGGGTCAGACCTGTACTTGCAGTTTAGTGACCTGAGTGCTTGCATTATGTGGTGGATTCCAGTGCCCGATAGGCAGCTTACTGTGACCTCCTCTGTACCTGATCTGGTGAGTGGGACATCAGTGTGTCTGACTATGGAGTCACCTATGACAAGTGTGTCCGGCATTGTGTTTGGCCTTAAGGGCTGTGACTGTTTGGCACACCAACTCTGTGGTCAATGTGTTGCATGTGCTGTGCCCTGTGGAGGCAGTTGTGTGAGTGTCTGCTGTGGTGGCCACCGCATTCTGGTAGACTTCTGATCAGAGCCTCCGAGAGTGTCTCTGTGTGTCTATGTGTATGATCTTAAGTTGTGACAGTGCCATGTGAGACTGGATTAAAGATGTGTGTGTGGTTACCTTCACCCTCTCTCTGGTCTTGCTAGTCCTATGTTGAGAGAGCTCAGCCTCCACTTTGGCTATATAGTTGCATCTCTCACATGTATGTGTGTTTTATGGCAGAAGGAGAGGGTTGTCAGTGTACATGAGGCAACTGTAACAGTGCCTCAATATTCCCAGGTTCACCAGCTGAGCAGGAGAGGACACTAGCAACTGATCCCTAGACATGCTAGAAGGAATAGACAAAACAATGTTGGAATACAGGGAGATATCAAGCCCCCAAGCCACATCATACTGTTTGATTGACAATAGCTACACATACACCGGTGTTTCATAGTGTCATAGTGTACTACTAGGCTATCTGCCCTAGTGCATGTATAAGCCTAGCCATAGTGATGTGGCTATTGCCACCCCTTATAGTGGTAATAAGTGTACAGAATAGATTCTGAATATTGTGCCTCTGACTTAGTAGTGACACATTATGACCCCTTACGTAATTGAATAACATGACTGTGTCTCTGTCTAGTCTGTGCCTCTGTCTCATATGCAGTTGTCCAGATGTCTCCTGAAGAGAGTCAGTGAGGGACTCTGTCAAACATGAACTGGGATACTCTGCTAGAGTGTGAGATGCCTCTGAGTTATGACTCTGTCCCTCCAGCATGTCCTATACATGTATGTGCTGAGGTTCAAATACTCAGCTCTCATGGCTCTGGTGGATTTGGATTGCTTGCAGTGGAGTATGTCCACCAAATCCTGATTGGACATGGTCTTGTATGTCAGGCATAGGTCACCTGTAAGTATGTGGTATGACACTGAACAAAGCTGGACTTCCTCTATTCTGGAAGCATATGACATGTGTTGAAGAACCCTGATCTTCATGGTAGGTACTTTTCGGGTGCAAAAGGCAGGATCTGCCCTGTACAAAGCTGAACTAGGTGGGAACAAGGGTCCGTAGGTCAGTAATGTGTCTGTGTAAGAGCTCCATGACTCCTCCCATATCTTTGCAGACAAGGCTGGTTAAGCCTGTGTGGTGGTAGTTGCCATGGTCTGTGGAGGCATCCCCCTTGTGGAGTGGGACCACTGTTGCCGTATGCCAGTGTTCAGGTACATATCCTGTAGCAAGACTAAGGTTAAATAGCAGTTGTATATATGGGTCCAGCCCCTTCTGGAGTTCACATAGCATGCAACTGGAGATACCAGCAGGTCCCATGGATGCTGTGTACTTGTCTTTGCTGAGTGTGGCTCTCACATGGACATCCAAGATGACAGTGAGGTTACATACAGCAGTGATAACTATCTTGTTTTGGGGGTGAGGGAGGGTAAATCGCACTGAAGCTGTCCGCGGAATGTTGCCAATATCTGTCAGGTCACTGGAATATATGTTGTTGTGTACCAACTCTGAGCATATCCGAGGGTTCACAACCAGGTGTCTGACATAACTGAAGAAAGCAGTGTGGTTACCTTCATTGTCTTTGGTGATTTATGTCCCCAAGTTGACCTTGCATGTCTTTATGAGATAATGTAGCTTTCTACTAGTGCTGATCACAGCTGTCTTCCCTTTGGAGATGTAGCTCTGTCTTGCATTAGTAACCCTCATCTGTCATACAGTTTGTTTATGGCTGGGGTCCACCAGACAGGACACTTTCCCTTTGTGGAGAGGGTCCTGTTTTCAGTTGTGATTGTATGGTCCATGCTGTCTGACATCTAGCTAAGGGGTGGTCATTCTGGTTCTGCAGTTATCTTTCATCAGCATTAGAAATGACCACAACAGCCCCTGTGGGGTGTACCTCATGCACACACATCCAGCACCTGTAAAGTCCACAACAGTACCTCACCAGGAGTATGACAGAGCTGGAACACATGTAATGTGTAGTCTGATTAAACAGAGTGCAGCTCCACACACTGCCATGCTGTCCACCCAGATGCAAGCTGTGCCTGATGTAGAAAGCCATGTCCAAGCTGGAATCAATGCACATGCTGCACCTTGTACAATCTGAATGGCAGGGAGCTATGCACATGAGGGACCTGAACCCCAGCACTGACATATATAGGACAGGCTGTACTGCATTATCCAAAACACAGAAGCCACCCCACACATGAGTAAACTACCAGTACAGGTTGTCCATAGAGACACTGGTTGAGTCCCCTCAACAGGAATCCTAATGAGTGGATGGGAGATGGGAGGTTTACCCTGGGTATCAATGTTATGTCACAGGTAGACAGAGGCACAGTATACTAAACAAGACATATGACATGTCGAACTACGCTTACAATGTGTTGATGGACAAACACATTCTCCGACTAGCATTAGGTCAAGATACCTCTTGAACACAGCCAGCAAGGTGCTCTGCCTCAAATGGACCAGGATTGTATTCCACAGCATAGGAGTCTCCGGTGATAACTCCATCCCTCCAACATGTCCAACATACATCCCTGCTAAGGTGTAAGTCACCTGCACTAGTGGTTCAGGTGGATCTTCTGAGTCTGAGGTGGAGCATGCCCATTAATCTCTGTTTGGACATGGCCTCGCATGTCAGGCACATGTCACCTCTAAGCAGACGGTATGTGAGTGAATAGAGTGTGAGTGTCGTCAATCTGGCAGCATATGACAGCTGTTGGGGTTCCTTGATCCTTTAGGTGGGGACAGTCAGGGTGTCTCCAATTGCTGCAGATGTTGTGTGAGATACAGCCAGAATAGGGCATTCGACTCGATCACCGGTCTGATAAGTGAAGAGTACAGGGGAACAATGACCCACTAGATCTGGATGTGAATCCCAGCCTGATCAGGTGGGCAATGTAGAAGGTCTTCCTAGCCACTTTAGCAATGTGAGTCTCAGAAGAATGGCGACTGTTAACCTGGGTCCCCAGGTCCATGATAACCTCCTCTGTGCTTAGAGGATTGCCACCTATATGGTAGCTTGGGGTCACCTTGCTTTTCCTGAAGGGTATGTCTACACATGTTGTGCACTCTGACTTCAGGCCATGGCCCTGGCACCAGCTATCAGTTACTGTGAGTCCCTTCTGAAGGATATCTGTGTGTGATGCACTGTCCACTATGGTGCCCAGTGTGCAGTCATCTGCTAACATTGTCATCCAAAGTCCTCCCATGTTGGCCTGTACTTCTGGGAAGTACATGACAAACAATGGGGCCAAGGACTGAGCCCTGTGTGACACCACCTGTGACCAGCCTGGAGTCTAACATAGTGCCAGCAACTCTAACCCTGTGGGTCCCGTCCTTAAGCCAGTTTGCAACCCATCTTGTGACATATGGGTTTACATTTCAGTTGTTAGGGTTTTCCACAATACCTGAGTGGGGTATTGTGTTGAAAGTGTTTGCAAGGCCAAGGTAGGCTGTATGGACTGCCTTTCCCCAACAATGGCCTAAGTGACCAATTTGAAGATGTCAACCCAGTACAAAAGGCATGATCTGCCCCTGACCAAGCCAAAATGGGATGGGTACAATGTCTGCATGTCCCTATATCTTTGTTTATGAGCTCAATTATGATCCTCTCCATAGATTTGCAGACTACACTTGTTAAGCTTATGGGGCAGCAATTAACAGGGTCTGTAGAGGCACTGCCTTTGTGCAGATGTGCACAACTGGACCCTAACCAGGCTGTTGTGCACACTATGGAAATGTAAAGCAGTGATAGGACTAAAGGCCAGGATACTGACCACCACAGTGAAAGTACTGAAACACTACACTAGACAGTGCTACAGTGTTAGGTCAGTATGAGCGGATGTTGACAATTGTGTGCAAAGTATCCCATGCAAAACCTGCAGGCACAGTATACTCCCTGTTTTGTTCACACAAAAGCATTCGGACAGTAACTACACAACATGGCACAGAACACACAACCATAAACTTCAGGTATTTGTTGAAGGTCACACTCATCCACAAATGTGATGGGCTGCAGAGTTCAACATATGTAAAGCCCACACTGGGCATGCTCACACACTTAGATAAATGAGACATCTTTCACACAACATGCCACGGGAAGGCTGAACTGGGCATGCTCACACACTTGGTCCAAATGTTACCCCTAGCAAATGTGAAAACACACCAGAGGATGCTCATCCCCTTTCTAGACACTGATCATGTAAGCACCCTATAAGTATATTGGAGAAAAGGATTCTCTCAGTAATCCAAATAGCGTGCTAATGCGTCCGTCTCTAGTGTCATAACATAGTTAGGTAGGGGTTTAAATCCAGCAGGTGGCAAGTGTGTGTGAAGGCGGTAAGTGTGTAAGTGTGTATGAAAGAAACATCCCTTTTGGCAACTGGGAAAACACACCACAGGATGATCATTCCACTTTCTAGACTCTGATGATGTCAGCACCCTATAAGTATATTGGAGAAAAGGATTCTCTCAGTAATCCGAATAGCGCCGTGCTAATGCGTCCATCTCTAGTGTCATAACATAGTTAGGTAGGGGTTTGAATCCAGCAGGTGGCAAGTGTGTGTGAAGGGGGGTAAGTGTGTATGAAAGAAACATCCCTTTTGGCAACTGGGAAAACACACCACAGGATGATCATTCCACTTTCTAAACTCTGATGATGTCAGCACCCTATAAGTATATCAGGGGAAAGGAAATTCCCCAGTAATACGAATAGCGCGCTGTGCTAATGCGTCCGTCTCTAGTGTCATAACATAGTTAGGTAGGGGTTTGAATCCAGCAGGTGGCAAGTGTGTGTGAAGGGGGGTAAGTGTGTGTGTAAGTGTGTATGAAAGAAACATCCCTTTTGGCAACTGGGAAAACACACCACAGGATGATCATTCCACTTTCTAAACTCTGATGATGTCAGCACCCTATAAGTATATCAGGGGAAAGGAAATTCCCCAGTAATGCGAATAGCGCGCTGTGCTAATGCGTCCGTCTCTAGTGTCATAACATAGTTAGGTAGGGGTTTGAATCCAACAGGTGGCAAGTGTGTGTGAAGGGGGGTAAGTGTGTGTTGTGTGTATGAAAAAAACATCCCTTTTGGCAACTGGGAAAACACACCACAGGATGATCATTCCACTTTCTAGACTCTGATGATGTCAGCACCCTATAAGTATATTGGAGAAAAGGATTCTCTCAGTAATCCGAATAGCGCGCCGTGCTAATGCGTCCGTCTGTAGTGTCATAACATAGTTAGGTAGGGGTTTGAATCCAGCAGGTGGCAAGTGTGTGTGAAGGGGGGGTAAGTGTGTGTGCAAGTGTGTATGAAAGAAACATCCCTTTTGGCAACTGGGAAAACACACCACAACTTTCTAGACTCTGATGATGTCAGCACCCTATAAGTATATCAGGGGAAAATATCCCCAGTAATGCGAATAGCTCGCTGTGCTAATGCGTCCGTCTGTAGTGTCTTAACATAGCTAGGTAGGGGTTTGAATCCTGCAAAGGGAATGTATGTGTGTTAGTATGAGTGTGGTTTATGTGTGTGCACTATGCTGGGAGGGTTAACTGCCTTTTGCCAACTGGGAGAACACACTACAGGGTGCACATCCCTCCTCCTACACACAGATGATGTCAGCACCCTCTAAGTACAGCATTAGTAAGGATTTCTCCAACTACTGCAAATAGCACACTCTGCTAATGTGTCTGTTTCTACTGTCATTGCACAGTTAGGTATGGGTTTGAATCTTGCAAATGGAAAGTATGTGTTTTACTGTTGGTGGGGTTAGTGTGTGTGCACAATGATGGGGTGGGATGTGGCTTTTGCCACATGGGGCTATGCACTGCAGGGTGGTCATTACCCTTAACAAGCAGTGATGTTGATAGCACCCTATACAAACAAAACTACAAAACAGAAGGTGGTGGTACTGATAACACATGTAAGGTAACACTTCTTCAAGTAATGTCCACAAAGCGGGGTAGGATAATCAAACAATTCTTTTATTCTATACAGACAACATGACAACAGACAACTAACTGCCAGTACTCAGTATAGTGTTACATGCTACTGTAACACGCACATGTACCGAATATACCTAGATAGTGTTCTGAAGCCTGAATGTGGCAAGTGTGTGGATGTGGGATGTGTCTGTGTGTGCATTTCCGTATGGGAAACATGTTTGCTGTGGCAATCAGGGTACTACAGTACCTGATGCACATTACATCTTCCAACTGATGAGGTTGCCTGAACCCTGTGAGTACAGGTAGAGAAGGGGATGCCAGTAGTAAACAACATAGTGCACTTCTGAAATGTGTACCTGTCATGTATCAACAGCTACTCATGTAGGGTGATAAATAATGGGAATGGCAGGTGAGTGTGTGCATCTGTGTGGGTAGCAGGGTGTGTATAGATGCATGTGTGACAGAACAGATACATGTAGCTGAATCTACATAACAGCACAAGATGCGCATTGCCATAGTCAATGTTAGCATGTGATGGTGTGCAGCTGGTACACTTTGTTAAGTAGTATGGGTGCAGATAACAATTGAGGACATTCATACAGTTACTGCAGCAGGACTGCTGGGATATACACACATTTATACTGCAACAGTCAACAGTTACCAACATGTTACTACTTATACACATCTATGTAGTCACCCTGTGCATCAACAACGTGTTTACCTTTACCTGCACCGATGTTGTAGTATGCAGGAGGTGGCACAGTGTCATCATATGCACAGGGTGTGGGTTAGGTATGCCCAAGCCGGCCACTGGTAACACCAATTGACATGTGTGTGTATGTGTGTTTGTGAGGGGCAGCAGTACAGGGTGGACCGTTGTTGGTGCAGTGTGTGTGTGTATGTGTTTGCCCTAGGTGTTAGGTTTCCAGGTTTCTGCATGTGTGTAAGCACGCACACAGTCCCACATAATGGCTGCCATGTACAGGGTTTTGTGGACAGCCACAGACTGCACCTGTCAGGTCATCCAGATCAGTGTCTGTGGGCACGGACACGGTACCTGTGCCTGGCAGGGGTGCTACGGGCCGTATCCGGTACTAACCCAGACTGGGTACTGTCATCGGAAGCAGGGGTGTGTTGACTGGACACAGTTCCCTGTTGGGACTGTCCAGAGCCACGTGCACGTGGTCTCCTGGGGCGTCTGGATGACAGCACAGACCCAGCATTGCTGGGGCTGGTGCTGGCACTTGAGGCGCGAGTGGGCCTGTTGTCGTCCGCGGCCACTGCCAGCTGGTGCTCTTGCTGGCATACGGCCACGTCGACATCGCAAATGCACACCATCGCCCTGGCCCATGGACATCTGGTTGTGGAGCAGCTGTTCTATGCCCCCACGTCTGTCAACGACATCTGTGAAGTTACGGATAGCATTCGCAACATCATGCATGCCGTCTGTCATGGCTATGCGACATGCTCTCAGCTCCCTCAGACCCTGTCTGGTGTACCTTTCCATACGTGCCTGTGCCTGCATGACAGTTCTAAACATAGTGGAGGTTGACATACCTCCTTGGGCACGTCGGCCAGAGGCAGTACGGCCACGGATGCCCCCACGAGAACCCATGGGCGACTGTCTGCGTGGTACCATTGGAGGCCTCTGCACATGGCTGCCTTGTGAGGATGCATGTACCACAGGTACCACATTACCCTGATCTATGCCCACTGCTGACTGTCCATCACCTAGGGACAATGGTGACAAAGGATGTAGCGGCAGGATGACTGTGCGCATTGGCGGGGTTGAAAGCTGTGTACTGTCAATTGGCTGACCAATGGCGGACCCAGACACACCTTCCTGCACCATTACAGACATTTCATCATCATCAGTACCTGGGGCACAAGATTCAGGTTCCCTGCTGCAGGTCACCAGAGCAGCACCAGAACCTACGGGAGGAAAACATGGAACA
This sequence comes from Protopterus annectens, assembly GCF_019279795.1. Lineage (NCBI taxonomy): Eukaryota > Metazoa > Chordata > Ceratodontiformes > Protopteridae > Protopterus > Protopterus annectens. Next base: position 961,951,441 of record NC_056734.1, on the reverse strand, counting down.
CAGATTACAGTCTCAATACATATTTGAAAGAGATGCACTTCAATACTAATGCACACATTCAGAAATGGACACATGCACTCATGGACACTAACACACATGCACACTTGGGCACAGGCACACTTGCACACATGCACACCCACAGTAAACACACACATCAGTACCGTGTTACACTACTCAATTTACTACCTGTCAATTACAGTTATTGTGAACACAGTCACCAGCATGTCTACTACAGAGTTACACTACTCTTCCTAGTTTTATAAATTGTTTTACAGATAATTTTAAAAGACTCACCAGCATGTATGGCCTGCCTCATTGCTACATGGGAGGGACCTGGAAGTGTGAAGAGAGTAATGTCAGTGGGCACATGTGTGCCATTCATTTTGCACATGATACAGTACAGTAGTACACTAGTTCCCTTATACACATCAGCTGCACATCATGTCTGTATATATATCATGATGACAGATACATACCACATGCACACCTTATGCGTGCATGAAGTAACAGCGTACAGAACAGTCATATGTACATACCAGGAGTTAACTCTAATCTCACCCTTACCTCTCTTCAAACGTCAACTCAAACTGTACTTCCAAACCCACTGGCTTTGTTCTTCTTGGAGTCCAGGCTAACGTCCCTCTCCTACCCTCTCTTCACCTTTAACCCCTCATTGTGCATAGAAACTAGCTTCTACCCTGTTTCTTTCACCTTGATGTCCTTCTATGCTCTGACCTACTTCTCCCATCCCTCCCACCTCCTCTTGACTGTCTTCCTTCTTTTCCTCACTTCCCTTCTTGACTCCTGCCTCTTCCATATCATTGTATCTGTCATACTCCTTCTACTTCTCTACCCTTCTGAGCCCTAACTATTATGTATATGGCTTTTGCCTTATTGCATAACCATTATGCTTTAGGTAGGATTGCTTTGAAACCAACGGTACATTGTGTATGACTCTAAACTGTTTGACTTCCTTACATGTATGTTGATTTAATTAACAGGCTGGTGTACAATTCTATTATGTTGGCTGTCTGTAATGACAACTTGTCTGTCTGCCTTTATTACGTTATGTGTGGAGCTTTTCTCCACAGGCCTCTACTGAAAATGAACTTATATCCAGCTAGACTATCTGGGTCAACAAATGTAAAAGTAATAACAATAAATGAATATGGCATCTTACCTGCACGCTCGCTGTCTTGCTGCTGTGTGGATCCAACCTCCATCAGGATGCATGATGGTTGCTGTTGTTCTGGGGCTGGATCCACAACACTTAGCAGTAGCCCCTCCTGTCTGGTGAGGGGGATGTGGCCACCCCACCTGTGGCAGCCTGTTGCCTGCGGATATCTGCAGCACGCTGGCGGACATTTCTTATCAAATCACTGCAGTGATGTCTCACCTGCTCATATGTCCTATCATGCATGCCAACATCATTTATCCTGCTAACAAGGTTTTGCCACAGTGCAGACCTCTCCTGCTGATTCTGGGTGGTGCGTGAGAACAGGATGGCATAGTCACGCACCAGGCTCTGGTGGATCACGTCATCCTCTGCAGCAGATTAGGCAGGATTCCGTTTAGGTGCCATGTCTATCTGGAAAGGTACACAAACAGGTTATCAGCATAGTATCTCAACAATACATGGTACACATTCTATACAGGTAGTGTTAACTTCTACTTATTACTGATTGGTTAAAACCTGATTACAGTGTAGCTATCATTCTATGTCATTTGTACTAAGTACTTGGCCTTCAGACCAGTTGTTTTACATTAGGGAGGTTGGTGGCAAGCACTGTGGTGGCAGGACACATATCTTTCATCCATTGAAGTTGGGAACTGCTGATTGTGGGCCCAGTGTACAAGTGTATTACTTCTGGTATGGGCAGTTGGCCTTCAGGCCAGTTATTTAACATTAACGAGGTTTGTGGTCTGCACCCATGTGTGACAATAGGCTGTACTCTGCCATTCATAGCTGGGGACATCTGGTTTCAGGTTTATAGTGCCTGCATATCTGAGCTGTATCTTACTGACATTGCTACACCTTGTTTGTTGTAGCAAACACTACATCAGGCCTCCTGCATCTACCTTTGTTTATATGCTTGTTATCTGTTAGCTTGTTATTTCACTGGTATGCTACATCCACATAGTACACATCTTTGCAACACATCTGTGACTCACTACTGTTATCTGCATTGCTTACTGTACGTACTTCCATGTTACACATGACAGCAAGTGACTGCTTGTCATTGTTGCATTTACTTCATTGTGACACATTGCACTTAGGTTACCTGGCATTTTGCTCACTGGCGGCTTTTATATCAGTCAGCAGTTGTAGGTAATGTCAGTACACCCTCACTCCCCACTGGACCTTGTTTTCAATCATTAGTGATTACAGAGTTCACAATAGTATTCTAGCATGTCCAGAGGTCAGTTGTCAGTTCCCTCCTCAGTCCAGCTGGTGAGTGTGGTACTCCAGAGACAATGTTAGAACAGATGCATGTACACAGACAACCCCTCCTCCTAACAACAAATTCAAACTCATGTGAGTGATGCAACCATATACCAGACTGGAGGCTAGGCTCTGTCTAGTCAATACCGCCATAACCAGTCACGTGGCAAAGGGGATCACTCACTACACTTCCAGTCTCATGTAGACCTACCACAACAGCGGACCTAACACATGATCACACATGATCATACTTGTAGGCTCAGACCACAGCTCTGCCTATGCAGCAGAGACCTCCTAAGCAGACATCCAGGCAACCACTACCACATAAGCGAACATGTGCAACACATATCACACAAAGCCAATGTGCTGAACACTCACAGCCATTAACAGTTAACAACACACCTCATACACCTGTACTAGGTGCCTCTATCATCAGGCACACTCACATCACGTTCACCAGGCTTAATGAGGTGAGGGTCACGGTGTGCAGCCTGTCAGGCACTATGAACTGCCACATAACACAAACAGTCAGGTAACCCCAAGGCAGGTACAGGTATGACTCAGTCAATGTCCATGCTGCTGTGAATGGCCTGACACATTCCTCCCTGGACTACATGACATGAGACATTACAGAGCTCTCTGAGCACGTAGCCCGAGACAGTTTGACCCTGACCTTAGTAGCATCCTACCCTCACCTAGAACAATGCCACAATATCAAGGCACGATGATCCCTTCCAACAATTGACTGACATACTGGTGTCATTCACAGGTGTGCCAATGCCTGCCATCTTGGGGTGGTATGCTTTGCTAGGGACAGCTTGCACCTGTCACCACAGTCCTATTGACATTTGGCGGAGCCTCCTGCTACACCCATAGTGCCTGTATTAGGCAAGGCTCATAAGGCAAACCCACATCCATTTGTATCACAAAGGATGAGGAAGTAAGAGTGATGCTACTCAACACTGGACGTCTAGACCCAAGGATGCACGCACCCAAAACCCTACCTAGCATTCTGGACATCGATATCTGTGCAGTAACATGAACCTGTTTCAGGTTTCACAGGAGCACACCAGTACTACCACGTTATAGCTGTTACCATTCTTGTCGGCCACAACACTTGAACAAGGGAGGGGAGTATCAGTATTCAATGCAGATTCCCACGCCTCGACATTGGTGGCACAGTACAACATAGGTGTTAGGCCATTGAGTACAGAAGACGTAGTTGGGGACCTGGGGAAGAAACATGGTAGCGGTCTGTCATTTGTCTACCACATGGCCAGCGTGGATTGACAGACATGTTATATAGCCCAGCTAATCATGTCTGATTCACATGTATGGCAGGGAGGTCATTGTGCCTCTGTACTCATCCATCATCAGGCCTATAATTGCGTACAATGCACCTTTTGGGATGTACCTAACCAGACACCTACAGCAACTGGTACAGGACAACAGTACATCATCAAGGGGATGCAATGGCTCACACAGATGTCATATGCTGCCCAGGTAAAGTGAATCCAGCTGGACTCAGTGGCATACTGCCTGTTCAGAGGCAATCTGTGCATGCCATATACAGCCATGTCCTACCTAGCAGTAATGAGCGTGATGCACCTCAGGCAATCAGAGTCCCATACAGCCACATGCCCAGGAGAGCTGGACCTCAGCACTGACATACATGGACATGCTGGAGGGCATATTCCTAACCGAGAGGCTCCCTTCACTCTGTAATGAGCTCACACTACTGGTTAGGCAGAGTCCCTCATTGACTCTCTTCCATAGGAATCTGGATGAGTGGATGGAGATCATAGTTGTACCCCAGGTATCACTTCTATGTCGCTGTTAGACAGAGGCAAAGTATACTAAAGTCGGACAAGGGCATAGCAGCATAAGATGTGATTGGGTGGCAAAGACAAACACATTCTACTAGGCTTACCAATGCCCTAGGGCAAATAGCCTAGTATGAACCTATGAACTGTTCATTCTCAACTGTTCGAGCTCATTACAGAGTGAAGGGAGCCTCTCAGTTAGGAATTTGCCCTCCAGCATGTCCATGTATGTTCTATTCAGTCGCTTACCGCTTGCTCAGAGGTGACCTTTGCCCAACATACAAGGCCATGTCAAACCCAGATTTGATGAATATGCTTCACCTAAAAAACCTAGATCCATCAGAGCCACAAGTGCGGGAGACTTAAACCTCGACACGGCTATTAATAGGACATGCTGGAGGGATAGATTCATCACCCAAAGACTCCCTATGCTGTGGAACAAAATCACGGTATATGTGAGGCAGAGCACCTCGCTAGCCTTGTTCAAGAGAAATCTTGACCAATGGATGGGAGATCGCAGATATACCCCAGGGATTACCTCTGTGTCACTGCTCGACAGAGGCACAGCAAAATAATGGGTATGGTTCCCCATACTAAAGGGGTGGCGTAAGCCACAAAACGATGGGCTAGGCTTGTAAATGCCCTCGGGCAGATAGCCTAGTATGAACCTATGAACATGTGTGTACTGCTATAGTACATCTGCCATATGTTGCATGTGTGTGTGTTGTGGGGGATGCACAGGTAATGGCCAGATACTTCTGCACAGGTGACACGTCTGACACATTCTGGGTGTTCATCCATACATACTGGATGTGTGCTGCCATCCAACCCTGTGATGTGGACACACATTACTCAGCCTGGATATACATATCTGAACAACACCACAAGCACAGTACACTACCTTGCTATGTATGCATGTTATTACACAGTTATTCAGTAGTTATGACAGTGATGCTATCCATGCAGCCCACTGGGCCAGTGGAAGCCACAACACACACCGCCAGCACCTTTGCATGTACGTACCACAGACAACCCAGCTACTGCATGTACTGTGCACACAGTTATCTAACCCAGAACAACTGCACACCACTTATTAATCCTGTCCAGTGGACTACAGATACAGGCATATTGTATAACAATAGTAGGAGGCTACTGCAGCACAGGGCAGATTCACATGACGGAAGGCATCTGTTGTCTGCAGTGTTAAGATGCTTCACATTCACCAAATGCACAGATATTGCCAACATTATTGCAGACAGTTTAGGTGCAGGTACACGCCTCCCCATTGTCCTACACACGTGTTATTAGTTATCCCAGATGACTGTAACCTATCCTCTCACATGTCCAGGTGAGAGCCACCCTCATCATTGCAGAACACATATCATCACTGTTACGAAATGGTATCCCTGGATGTGTGCTACATTCACCCCTGGAGGACATAGCACCACATGACAGACTGATATTAATCCCTGGCCATACTACAGGATATGTACCTGAACAGTGCCATACATACACAGTGGTCCCACACCAATGAGGAGGAACCTCTACTGACCCTGGGAACTACTGCATCATATGCACAACTGGCCTTGTGTTCTAAGCTATGGAAGTGTTAGTTATGGCCCACATGTACAACAATATTACATATGTTTATATTTCATGACTATGTACACACAACCTATCTCATGGACATACCTATAGATAGTGAACTATGATACATTTGGAGGTGTCACAGTATACACAGGATTAACCTGCTACTTTGCATTACCTGTGTTTGTGGCAGCTGTTGGTGTGTCACTGGTGCTGCTGAAGTTTGCTGCTGCTGCTGGTTTTGCTGCTGGCTGTCTTTATTTCTGTTTTGTTCTGTTTTGTTCTCTCTCTGTCTCTCTCTCTCTTTCTCTGTCGGTTTTGTGCAATGAATGTATTGCATGAGTGTAGTGTGGGTACTCATTGCTTTTGTAGGTATCTGCATAGGTCCATGTGATGGCCTCTGCACCAATTGTAAGGCAGCATTTGCTAATTGCATGCAGCTGGGTGTGTACTGATTGCATGTCTCACTGTGATTTCAGGACACTGCTATAAAAGGGTATGTGAGATAGGCGTTGCCCTTTCAGATTGTAGGGCGTGGACCATGCTGGTATGCTGTTGACAGTGTTTTGTGAGTGTGAAGGTTAGTACATCTACCATGCTTCATGCTGTGTTGTAGATTCAGGTTGCTGCATTTATCTTGCCTGTTCCCTATAGTGAGTGTGTATGCATACTGACACCTACAACTATATGTCATATGTATTGCTATATAAATATATATATATATATCTGTGTACATATACATACTTTCATATATGTACATTAGTTGACATTATTGGGTACAAGCTAACAATTAGCAGGGCTGTTTCTGTTAACACTACACTAGTATGGGAACCCAGTAATTGGGACTATAAAAGTCTGCATGACATGCTTTGGGTAGTAGACATACTATATTGCCTTTATCTTCATTCATACTATTACGTGTTCCACTTATTTAGCACTATATTCCTGTATGAGAGTCATGGCTTAGTGGTAGGTCATACAGACTAGTGTTACAATGGTCTTGTGGTAGGGCCTACTAGTATGCTCATATTCTGCTTTTGAGTTGAGTATAGGGCCTATCAATCAAAGTGCTGGAGGCACCTTTAAGCAGTTAAAGGGCTTAGTAGGTCTCACAGGAGCCAGGCTGTGTTGCAGATTCTGGTTGCTGCATATATCTTCACTATTTCCTGTAGTGAGTGTGTATGGCTACTGAGACCTACAACTATATTTCATATGTATTAATATATATTTATATATATGTATGTGTAGATATACATACATTCACATATGTACATTACCTTACATTATTATGTACAAGCTAACAGGTAGCAGGGCTGTTTCTGTTCACACTGAACTAGTATGGGAATCCAGTAATTTGGCCATTAAAACTCTACCTGACATGCTTTGGATAGTACATCTCCTATATTGCCTTTATACTGATTCCTACTATTACATGTTATATTTATTTTAGCACTGTGTTCTTGCAAAGCAGGCATGGCTTAGTGGTAGGTCATACAGACTACTGTTACCAAGGTCCTGGGTTTGAGACTGACAGTGGGAATTTTTTACTTTGCAAACTTTCAAACTGAGTACAGGACTTGTCAATCAAAGTGCTGAGGCCACCTTTAAGCAGTTAGAAGGGTAAGTAGGTCACACAGGGGTCAGGCTGTGTTGCAGATTCAGGTTGCTGCAATTATGTTCACTGTTTCCTGTAGTGAGTGTGTATGGCTACTGAGACCTACGACTATATTTCATATGTATTAATATATATTTATATATATGTATGTGTAGATATACATACCTTCACATATGTACATTACCTTACATTATTATGTACAAGCTAACAGGTAGCAGGGCTGTTTCTGTTCACACTGAACTAGTATGGGAATCCAGTAATTTGGCCATTAAAACCCTACCTGACATGCTTTAGATAGTACATCTCCTATATTGCCTTTATACTGATTCCTACTATTACATGTTATATTTATTTTAGCAGTGTGTTCTTGTAAAGCAGGCATGGCTTAGTGGTAGGTCATACAGACTAATGTTACCAAGGTCCTGGGTTTGAGACTGACAGTGGGAATTTATTTTTCTTAGCAAACTTTCAAACTGAGTACAGGACCTGTCAATCAAAGTGCCATAAAAGGCACTTTTAAGCACTAAACCAGGTCTCAGCTGCTTTGAGCTCACGCATGCTTACTGGCGGTGAGCTCCGCTAACACAACACACCCGCACTAATTTCTTTGAAAGAAAAGAAAAAGGGGTGACAGGAAAGTGGTGAAAAAGGGGTCACAAAGAGGATAAGACAGTAGGGAAACAAGCGTGGGATTTGCAGGAGGGATGTAGGTAAGGCCCATAGATGCCCATGTCTTTGGCAGCAACAGCTGTGCATTTCCATGTATTTTGGTGAGACATTAGAAACCTTTCACCCCTGAGAGAGGTGTCAGGACAACATTAATAGTTGTTGTAGAGCCAATTGTAATTAACTGTTTCAATGTCAAGCAGACATGTGTGCGACATGGACAGCTATGTATGGGGCGTAATTTTTGTGGGTACAGAGTGCCCTTTTTTTCAGGTGAGAGTGGTATGTCAGGTGAAGGAAGTCGGTATAGCTGGGGAGGTAGGTTGGGTAGGTTAACAGACAAGACAGACAAGGCATACAGGCGTGTATGACACACGTGGGGGTTACACAATTGACGGGACGGAGGTTGGGATTTCCAAGATGCATGAGCCCACAGATGGCAACAGTGGAACTGATATCCCCACCCATAGGCAGTTGCCACTGTTCCTTCACAGCCCAGGATGGGGCTGTGCTGGGGCTGTGTAGGCGGGCAACGGCGGGGCGTTAGCTGTGCCACCACGAGCCTCGAGCTGGCGTGGGGCCCAAGAACAGTGTCTTGGATCTCCCTTCACACCACAGACCGGACACCACGGAGGGTGAGTGGGACGAACCCCTCCGGCCATACTTGCAGAGGGGGCGGGCCCCATCCCCTGCAGCGCTTCCACCCGAAGGTGGCACAGGCCACGGAGGGGTCCGGCCTGGGCACTAGTGCCAGGTGCAGTCACCAGCTGAGGTGGGAGAGGTGGGTCCGCTGGGACCTGCCTTCCAAGCGTTCTAGGTTTGTGAGTAGTTATGTTAGTTTGGGTTAGTGGCATTGTATTCCAATCAGATTAGTTGTAACAGCATGCATTGGTATTCCCATCAAACAAACACCCAGATATTAACACCATTGAACAAGGGGCATATCAATATCATGCATTATTTGAACAGAAATACACAGTCAAACAACATGCAGGGGTTGATTAATGGCAACAGGCCATCAGATTTGCAGGTATGAACAGGGCACATGCACGAACAGACATGCATATATTTTTGAAACGGACAAATGTCCATGATTAATGAAATGTTCACATACCATTATTTAGTGGGTGTTGTTATATGGAATTATAGGGTTGGGTGGAGATAGAAAGTGATGACACATTCATATGTTACACATTGATTTACATTTATAATAGGTACACAATTAAGTTGAGGCTGATGTTTCAAAATAAATTTTATTTGACTGTCAAGCTACACCTGTTACAAATACATCACTATCCTACTTATTTTGAATCTGATCAGATACATCATCCTGCTACACTTTGATGACAGGACAGGGAACAACTATGGCTGTTTAGTCTGTCAGATAATCATTCATTCTATCTGCAAATTGTTTACTGTGATCACCATATACAGCATTTGGCTAGACATTCCAGATTCTGACACACTGAAATCAGTTTGGTATATTAAGTTGTACTTCCCACATGCATTTAGTTCTGTAGAAACACACTGGGGCTAATATATTCGGGGTTATTACTACTTTATTTATTCATACATGACCCTTTCTGTCAGTCTCACACTTCCTGCAAATTCACAGTTCAGGTTGCTACTTCTAGGCTTTGTTCACATGTTAGACTAGTGGTGATTCAAACACTTTCCAACAGCCTCACTTCTGTCATGATTCAGCATTTCAACAAATTTTATTTCCAGTTACACCTTCAAAACTGAATGAAATTTTGAGCCTACCCGCAGGTTTAAACTTTTTAATTAATTACTTTTAAAAATTACAGCATGTTTTAATTCTACAATTAAAATTTATTTTCAAAATTGGGTTTCTAATGCTTTTTGGGGACCAACCCCCGGGGAGACTTTCAAACGGCCCCCCACTTAATTTCTTTTAATCAATTCCCCTGGCAGTGTTTCCCTTTCATCTAAGTAAAATTTAATTTTCCAAATATGGGGTTGGGGATAATCCCGGGCCTCCGGACCAGCCAAAGGGCTTTCTTTCGCTTCAATAGGGGGCACCTGCCCCGGGGTGGAATCCCAAAAGAAGAAATTTGGACCCCCCCAATCTCCCCCTGGATCCCCCTAGTTGGGCCTTAATTACAAAGAAAATGTAACTTCCCCAAGAGTGGGGCAAGGGCATATCCCCCTTCCCGGGTCCCCTTTTGGGCAAATGGGTTTTTCTTTTGGGTTTTTCCCCCCATGGGGTTTTTTACCCGCCACCATTGGCCCTTTTGGGAAAAGGGACACTTCAGAAAACACAGCCCCCTGGTTTTTCCCAAAAGCCTTTTTGCCCTATATTTCTTTTCCCCCCCGGAGACCTTTCCCTTTCATGGATTGGGTTTGGAAATTTGGCAAGGACCGACCAAAAGATTGGACCTTTTCAAAAAGCCCCAAAAACCTTTTGCCAAAACCAAGGGCCCTTTTTACCCAAAATCCACTCATTCTTTCCTTTCGCTTGGGGTTTAAACCTTTTGGGTGTGACCCCATGGGGTTATAAGCCCATTTTGCAAAAATTTCCCCTGAAAAGGCCGGGAATTTACACTTTTAAAACTTTTTCAGCTCCATTCTGGATTTTTTCCCTATATACATTTCTGCATTTTGGTTTTTGTGTTCTTGGTTAGTTTTATTCCTTTTTTTAAAGGGTCATTTACCTGGGTTCAATCTGGCAACTTTTTTGTTTTTACAAAAAAAAAGGGTTTTTGGTGGGGGTCAAACCCCCCCGCCACTTTTAAGGGGAAATTAAAACCGGCTGCCTTTTTTTTGGGGGACTTTTCATATTTTGCTTTTCCCCAAATGTTGGGGAAACCCTTAAATTTGGGTAGTGACACCCAGCACAAAACACAGTTGCAAACATTTACTTTTAAAAAAAAAGGAATTTAATTTTAAACATCTCCCCCACTTTAACAGTTTAAAAGGGCTTTCGGGGGATTTTTGTTATTTTGTTTTAAATTTATGGCCCCCTTTTTATTTTCAAAAAATTCATTTCAGTGTCCCTTGCAGGGGCTTTTAAAAAGGCCCCCTTTTTACAAAAAAAAAAAGGTTTTTGTGGGGGAACCCTGCCTTTCCTACTCTTACCGGCAACCTCCGGTTAAAGTTTTTAAATTTTTGGGGGTTCCCTTTGGCCCCTTTTTTATTTCTTATTTTCCTTTTTGGGTAATTAATTTCAGTGGAAAGCAGGGGCAACCCGTAGCCCTTTACCTTTTTAAAAAAAAAGGGTTTTTTTAAATTTTTTAATCCTTCCCTTTATCTGATGGCCTTTTGGGGATTTGTTGGGTTTTTTATCCATTTCCTCCCTTTCGTGGGGTTTTTTTAAACCCTTTTCCCGGGTCCCTTTAAAGGGGGTTACCAAGCAGCCCCCTTTTTCCTTTAAAAAAATGTTTAAATTAAAATTAAATTCACATTTTTCCCCCCCTCATTCCTTACATCTGAATTTACAACCCTTTTTCTTAGTTTGTGTGGTTTTTTCTTTAAAAGGTTTAATTGGGTTAATTTTTTTTTTTTTCCCCTTTTTTTTTTTTTTTAAAAACTTGGGTTAATTTCCTCATTGTCACCCCACGAAATTCTTTTTGATTTTGGCCCCGGAATTCCTTTTTTTTATTTTGAAAAACCCCTTGCAAATTTTATTTTTCTAGTCTATTTCCCCCCATGTTTTCAAAAGAATTAAAACCGTTTTTTGAAACCCTTTTTCCCCCCCACCCTTTTTTTAATTCCCTTCCAAAATTCCAAGTAGAAACCCTTTTTTTTCCCGTAAAAAATTTTTTAAATTTAAAAAAAAAAAATAATCAACTTCATTTTTTTAAATTCCCCTTTTAAACCCTTTTTTTTTTCTTTAACCCCCTTTTAACTTAATAATTTCTCTTTTTTTCTTTGTTTTAAAAAGTTTAAAATTCCCCCTATAATTTTCTTTTTTTTCCTAAAAAACTTTTTTAAAAAATTTTTTTCTTTTTAAAAATTTGATTCCCAATTTTCCTTCCCTTTGTAAGTATTTAAATTCTTTTTGACTTTTGCCAAAATTTTATACCCTTTTTTTTAAATTTTTTTTAAAAAAACCAAAAACCCTTTTTCAAAATTTTTAAATTTTCCCCTGTTATTTTAGCCTATTAATTTTTAAATCCTTTCAAAGAAAAACCCCTTAAAACCCGTTTTCATTGAACCCTTTTATTCTATTTTTTTCTAATTCCTTTTCCCTTTTAAAAAATTCTATTAAATTTCCTTCCCAAAAACCATAATTTTTAAAATTTTTGTTTTTTTAAATCTCTTAAAAAAAAAATTTCAAATTTAAAATTTTTAAATTTCCCCTTTTTGTTTTCCCTTGTTTTTTTTCTATTTTTTTAAATTCATTTCCACTTTTAAACTTCCCCATTTTACTTTCTTTTTCCCTTATGTTTTTAAAAACTTTAAAACAAACCACTTCCCTTAATTTTACCCCTTTTTTTGTTTAACAATAATATCCCCAAGCCATTTTTTCATAACTTTTCTTTTTTTAAGTTTTGCTTAAATTTAACCCCCTTTCCCCTGGTTTTCCTTTTTGTACTTTTTAATTAAAAATTTTCCCAACAAAAATGTTTTTTAAATTTCCAAAATTTTATACCTTATTTTTTTTTATTTTTTTTCCAAAATTAAACCCTTTACCTTGCCATAAACCCCTTAAAATTTTTTAATTTCCTTCCTCTTTAACCCAAGTTTTAAATTTTGTATTTTTAAATGTTCCCATTCCCAAAAAGAAATTATTAAAATTCCTTTTTTTTCTTTTTTAAATTCTTTCCCCAAAAAGTTCTAAATTTTTATTTCCCCCTTTCCCTTTTTTTAAATTTCTGTTTTTTTCCCAAAACTCCCTTCCAAAAGAAAATTTTTTTTACCTTTTTCTTCCCCAAACTTGGGTTAAAATCAAAAAGGGCCTTTTTTTTTTAATTTTTTCCATATTTTTTATTTTCCCTTTTTTTTTCCCCCACCACCCCCCCAATTTTTTTAAAAAAAACAACTTAATTTTTTGGGGCCCCTTTAATTTAAAAACCCGGATTTTGGGTTTAAACATTTTAAAACCAAAACCAAACCCAAACCCAACCCTTTTTTTCATTTTCCCCCAGTTTTTCCATCCCCCCCCCACCCAAAGGAAAAACCCCAAAAATTATTAATTTTGATTTTTAAAAAACATGTTTTTTTCCCCTTATTTTGCCAAACAACCCCCCCCAAATTATTACTGTGCAAATGAATTTTCCCCCTTTTGATTTTCAATTAATCCCTTTTCCCCCTTAGTTTTTTTTTTTTTTTTTTTTTTTTTTTTTTTTTTTTTTTTTTTTTTTTTTTTTTGTTCCCCCCCCCCCCCCCCCCCCCCCCCAATTTAAAAGGGCAAAATGGGGCATTGTTTTCCCTGTTTTGGTGGGTTTTAAATGGGGCCTGAAAAACGTAAAAAAAAAATTTCCCCCCTGGAAAATACCCCTGGAAAAAAAAGAAGGGGCCAAAAAAGGGAGGAAAAAAACTTCCCCCTTGGGGGAAAACCCCCAAAATTCTTCCAAATAGAATTTCTTTTACTTTAAATCTTATTTCCATCTTTATATCTTCCTCATTTCTACTTTCTTTTTCTCTGCCCTCTATGTTATATACTAAAACAATCTCTATTTCTTGGCCTTCATTTGTATCCTCTGTTGATTCTGTTTAACATTATAGTCCATCCACGAATGTCCTATTTTTTCATACTTTATACATTTTTTCTCACGTTTTGCTTCATGACCCACCTTACTACAAATGAAATATTTCTTTTTGTCACAATTATTAATTAAATGATTTCTACCACAAAAACATGTTTTTGGTTGACCCCATTATTTAGCCAACCACTTATTCCCCTCCACATTAATTATGCTGTGCAAATGTATTATTTTTTCATTTTGTATTTGCAATATAATACCACATTCTCATCCTTAGTCCATAAACCTCTGTCGTGAATCTTTGTAATTTCCATTACATCTCTACACACAGTTTTAAATAGTATTTCAAACTGTCTCTTTCAGCTTCAGTATGAAATTGATTAAATATTCTTTTTTTTTTTTTTTTTTTTTTGCTTCTCTATTAAATGCTTGCACAACATACACGTTCTAAGGATTTTCATTCTTTCTTTTTTCATATTGTCTAAGAATTTTTTTCCATATACTACACTTACTCAAAAGAAATGTCACAAAAGATATCTTCACCCAAGACTGGACTAGACAGTCAAGAGAAGGTAAACACTTGCACCATACCACACTCATCACATAGTCCCTCAAAACCTACACCACCAAAACACACACACATAAAAACACAAAAGACACACTTACATTCGTGGAGGCTCTCAATAAAACCCTGCCCAAGCATCAGGGACCTCCAAAGCATAGAAGCAAGCAAACTCCACCCCACACCAACACAACCCAAATGATACATAGCCCACAAACTCAGTGTGCCACTCAACCTCAGCCCATAAGGCATAACAACATACCCAACACTCTAGTCATAGGTGACTCTAAAGTAAGGCACACTGATGTTCCACTCACTAGACTAAACAAGGCGAAAGTTACTGTCAGCTGCCTGTCAGGTGCCAGGATCCACCACATAATGCATGCACTTAGGTCCCTCCACAATGAGTACAAATATGACACTGTCATTGTCCATGTTGGTGTGAATGACCTGAGACGTACTTCCATGGACTACATGAAAAGAGACATGGAGGAGCTCTCCGAACTTGTATCCCAGGCAGGTATGATCCTAACCCTGAGTAGCATCCTGCCATCACCCAGAATGATACCACAGTACAAGGACAAAATGACTGACTTCAACAACTGGCTAAGCTTCTGGTGTCATTCTAAGGGGATCCAGTATTTGTCTGCCTGGGACACCATGATTGACAGACCACGATGATTTGCCAGAGATGGCCTGCACCTGTCGCCCTTAGGATTCTGGATACTGGCTAAGGCTCTTGCCACCCCTGTAGTGCCTTTTTTAGGCAAGGTTCAAATGACAAATTCACTACTGTAACAGGTACAAGCAAGCAAAATCTGTGGGTAATGCTTCTCAATGCTAGAAGTCTAAACCTCAAAATGCACTCACTCGAGGCACTCCTTAAAATGGAGAACATTGACATCTGTGCAGTGACAGAGACCTGGTTCAAAGCTCCAGAGATCACCCCTGCATTACCAGGCTACAATTCATACCACACCTTTTGGCCACCTAACCCAGAATGAAGCACTAAAGGTGGAGGTGTGTCCATATTCATTAAGGATATCCACACCTCCAGGCTAGTTGCACAGCATAATGCATGCGAGATTATCCAAGTGCAACTAACTCTGGGCAAGACCGCAATCCAAATTGTAGCTCGCTACAGACCCCCCACCATGCCCCAGGATTCCCAATCCTCATTTCTTGATACACTGGAAAGTATTAGGGTACACCCAACACCCTAATAATGCATGATTTTAACTACCCCACCATTAACTGGGAAAACTACTCATGTACCAACTTTTGCTCAACGTTTTCTAGAATTCATAAATTCCAATGCCTTGGATCAACTTATTCACACCCCCACCAGGGGCAGCAATATCCTAGACCTGGTCATTACGAACATGGGAAATCAGTGTTCCACACCAGAGTTCAATTCCTTGTTGGTCAGATTCAACCACAAGCTAATCAGCCTAGACATCCACAACCCACCCCCACCCCCAATTAGGGAAACCATCGTAAAAAACTTCTCCAAAGCCAACTTCACACTTCTTAAGACAGAAGTGGCAAACTTCATGACACCCATGCAAATGGACAATAGAGGTATGACTGCTGAATCCTACACAAATGCGCTTTATAAGCACTTACACGAGTGCAAGGATCATGCTATCCCTAATAGAACCAAGATGTTATCCTCCAAAAAAAGGAAGACAATCTGGTGGTCCTCTGCCATAAACAAACTCTACAACAGAAAAAAGAAACTGTTGCAAAAAAGAGTAAAATCCCATGACTGAAGGATCTCCCTGGTCAACCTCAGTAAGAAGCTGAGATCCCTCATAAAATCCTCCAAAGCCAGTTATGAAAACAAAATTGCCACTGACTTTAAAGACAACCACAAAGCATTCTATAGCTATGTCAAGAATCTCAATGGGAACACTCAGATCTGCCCTGAGTTGCAGCACAATAGCACTAAATATACAGAACCAACTGATATTGCCAACATCCTGGCAGATAGGTTCAGTGCTAACTTTACCCCCCTCTCACCCCCTAGAGGGCCCATCTCTATACCAGAAGAATGCAAAGATTCTATAATCACGGCTGCAGAGGTAAACAAACACACTCTCCAAAGCCAAGAACACAGCATCCATGGGACCTGACAATATCCCAGGCTGCGTTCTACATGAACTACAGAATGAACTGGCACCCTACCTAAGTACCATGTTCAATCATAGCCTCACCTCAGGCTTTGTACCCACTGAATGGCACACCGCAATGGTTATCCCACTCCACAAAGGGGGAGCCACGACAGACCCCGGGAACTACCGCCCCATTAGCCTGATGAGCCTGGTCTGCAAGGCCATGGAATGTATCATCATGGAACTCATAAACAAAAACATTGGTAATCTCCAAACTCTGGACCCTACCCAGTTCGAATTTGTAAAAGGCAGATCATGTCTCCTAAACCTGAGTGAATTCTTTGAAGCAGTTGCCAAAGCCATAGATGAGGGTAAAGTGGTTCACACATCTTATCTAGATCTCGCCAAAGCTTTTGACACCATCCCTCACTCTGGAATTATAGATAAGCTCACTAAACTAGGTATAAATCCCTATGTCACAAGATGGGTTGCCAACTGGCTCACGGACAGAACCCACACTGTGAAAGCAGCGGATTCCAAATCCAACTTCAGACCAGTGACAAGTGGAGTACCATAGGGTTCAGTCCTGGGTCCTCTCCTATTTGGTATCTAGTTCTCTGAAGTGCAGGCTAACACAGAAGGTCTTTGGCTAACAAAGTTTGCAGATGACTGCAAACTAGGAGCCATAATCAAAACTCATAATGATGTGGACATACTACAAAAGGGCCTCACTGAGACAGATACCTGGTGTCAAAGCCATGGCCTGAAGCTCAATGCCAAAAAGTGTATTGTCATCCCCTTTGGTAAAAACTCTGTACCCATGAACTATCACATAGCTGGTAGTCTGCTTAATGCTGAAAATGTGATGAGACCTTGGGACACAGGTGGACAGTAGTCTCTCCTTTGATAATCACATCGCCACAGTGGTCAGGAAATCCTTCTATGTGGCTCATCTCATCACAAAAGGATTCTCATCTAGACAAAAAAGAGGTCATTGTTCCTCTCTACTTATCACTCATTAGACCCATTATAGAGTACAACACCCCTTTTGGTATGTACCTCACAAGACATCTACAACAACTGGAAAGACCACAGAAATACCTCACAAAGAGGATTACTGGCCTCAAACAGATGCTCTACGCAGACCGTCTCAAAAAACTACAGCTTTACTCCACCGCATATCGCCTACTCAGGGGCCATCTCTGCCTAACATACAAAGCTATGTCAAACCCAGAGCTGTTGGACATGCTCCACTTAAAGAAATCCCATGCTCTAGGGACCTAAACCTTGTCACCACAATAAACAGAACATGCTGGAGGGATAGATTCCTGTCCCAGAGACTTCCCATACTCTGGAACAGACTACCTATCTATGTCAAACAGTTCCTCATTAGCACTCTTCAATAAAAATCTTGATGATTGGATGGGAAATAGGAAATTCATCCCAGCGATCACTTCTGTGGCTCTGCTCGACAGGGGCACAGGAAAATAATTTTCTTGGGTGGCGAAAGCCAGGGTACATTTTTTGGCTAGGCTTATATAGGCCCTACGGCCAATAGCCTAGTACCTACCTATGAACTTATTAATACAAAAAAATGCTCCTACATCTCTGGGTTCAATACCCAGTGGTGAAATAATGATGTCCCATATCTCATACCTGTCAAATCCCTTTTCTAGTTTGCGACTTACCATTACTCAATGCTTTTTTTCTGTTTTCTTCTCTTTTCACCTTCTCTTACCATTACTACATACAATTTATTTTCTTCTTTCCTTATTTCTTGAACAACTTCTTGTATTCACTCCATTATTTCACCACCATGGCACTGCTTTTTAACTGTTCTGTTCATTCTGCTCAATTAGTTCTTTCAAATAAACATCCCACAACCCCCCCCCCCGACTCGAGGGTTGTAACAACACCCAGGTGTTGTAAAATCTGTTGCAAACAGATTTTGTTGAAATAGCTCCTCTGAATCCATAATACCTGTTTTGACACATTCTTTCTGCCTTTTAACTGACTCTCCTTCACTTTCCTTTTTTCCTTCTCCATTCTCTTCACCCCACTTAACCTCCGAATCACTATTTAACATATATGACTTTTCTGCGGTTTGATTAACAGCTCCACTCATATCCAAAACCTGAAAAATACCTTCTTCCTCCTCCATGTTTGATTTTCAGCTTCCCGCTTCTCTGAGCCACCTAAGTGCCTGGACCAGAAGACAGGAAGTGGAACAGTGAATTGAGTCGCCATAAGAAAGGAGTAGGGGAAGTTCCCCAATGCCCTGGCAAAAGTTGCTCTTGTCAGTATAAAAAACACCTCAGGTGTCATCTAAAAAGTGACCACTAGCCTAGGGGGCACTATCCTAGTCAGCAATGTTTAAATAAGGAAAATAAAGTGATTGACTTTTTGTTTTATGTTGTTTTCTCACCTGTTGAATTTTAACTAAAAGTAGAAAATCATATACCTGTAACTATCAAATACTCAAGCACAAAGCTTCAACAGGAACACCTTCATCTAAGACAGAAGTGACTGCCTCAGAATAACAAAGTTCAACATCCATATCCTACTTCTAACAAAACTGTACTAATATATATCTGGTAAACCTCAGCTCTGCTTAATTGCTCTGGTAGCCAAGTCCTTAGTCCTTTCATCACTTTTTATTGGTGAAGATGACAGGATCCGCCCTTATGAAAAGGAACCAATACGGTAATTTTTTATCCTACAGACTTTGCCCTTCTGTACAAATTTAGCAAACAACTGATTGAATGGTACTGGAAAAATGCAAAAACCTTGAATAACAAGGTCTAAGGAATCTCACTAGGGTTGTACAGATAAAGTTTTGCAACTGGTTTATCACAAGTTGCTATTCCTAATCTAAACGCAGGTGTTGCTGGTGGTACAGAGAGACAGTTAAAAAGATGTTTCACAATTTCAGATTACCACAGCAGCTGATGCTGACACAGTGATATAGTTAACATGATGTATCATTGTTTCTGTGGCAACCACAAGAGCTGATGCTAAAAGAGACATTTAACATCAAGTTTCACTGCTGCTGAGGTAACCTTGGGACTTGATTATCACAAATAGACAGTTAACCATGATGTTTTACTTTTTCTGATTTAACCATGGGACATGATGCTATGACAAACAGTTAATTAACACATTGCATTCTACATGAGCATATTCAGCCAGAAATTTGAGTTGCTGTGCAGCCTAGAAGAGCATACTTTTTCTGACAAGGGGAGTCATTTTGTCTCCAGAGAAAAGTACGTTTGTCCATAGCATTAAAAACATTTTTTGAAATATACACCTAAAGAATTCAAACTAAGCTGTTTCTGTATCTTACAATGTAATCTCTAAGTGTTTTATTTAAAATCAGTATGTTTACATTTCAATATTTTAAGAGACACGTTTAAATATACAGCATTTCTCCAGGCTGTTACTGTCTGCCATCAGCAAACAGTAAAACAGTTCTTACTCATTTAGCCTCTACCTCTGATTTTTGTTTATCCTTAGTTTTTCAGTTAACACAGTCTATTAAAAGATGGCTGTTGGTGTTCCCTCTGGCCTGCCATTTTTTTCTTTCCAGCTCAAATTAAAGGCTATAAATCTCTGCAGCCAATCACATCGCAACTTGTTAGTGCAGTATGTAAATATTGCCATGTAAGTAAATAGAGGTGAGATATTTGTGTTCCAAGTAAGGTCTGCTCACTTCAATAAAATAAGAGAGTATGTGGTACCTCAACTTATTATCATATACTAGCTTTTTCTTAGCAATCCAATACAGTATAGTACATGCTTTTCTACTAGAAATAATTACGTGGATCTCTATTTTTATGTAGCTGCAAGTACTACCATCAACTGATCATGAGCAACTTGCATTCCTCTTACTTTGCACCTACTACCATGGTAGTTTAAATTTCTCCTTTCTTTCACTTTCAGCCAAATGGTCAGCCAGCAAATGTTTACCTTCAGCTGAACAAACTGACTTGAACTCTTTTGTGAAAGCAGACCATTCCTTACTGACAGAACTCTGCATTAATAAAGCAAGGTATAGCTTCAGTCATAGCATAGGTAAACAAGAATGCATTCCATTTCTTCTCACTTGGATGGCTGAGGAGGAAATCCCCAACAATAAAAGACAGAGAGGAGGCTTAAGTGACTCACTGAAGGCTCATTTTAGTATTACCCATTTCATTACAGAAGCATAAAAATGGTCGCTCATTATCTTTTCAAATTGTGTAGCACACCCCCCAAAAAACTGTTTAACTGCAAAAACAAGGCAATTACCATAGCTAATTCTTTCACTGATTCTATAAAGATAGCATTTGATGGCATTATTGAAACATGCAAAAAACAATGCAATTACCATAGCTAATTCTTTCACTGATTCTATAAAGATAGCATTTGATGGCATTATTGAAACATGCAATATGTAACAAATGTATGTAGTAAACCTGCCTCAGAAAAGTTTAATATGCACTGTCAATACAATACCACAACGGTAACTTATAACTCCTTTTTGTCTACATTTGTAGCTATCTTGTTCCATTTTTCACAGGTTGAGTGATTCCAGGGGCAGCCCAGCCTCACATCTCCCGGATCAGGGAACCTTCACAATCTCCTTCTGCCCACTGAGGGATGTCCTCTCAGGGTCAAGCAATGGCTCTGGTTCTGTGGGCACACTGGTGTAGTATAGCCTGGAAAGCCATGAAAGAAGTGAGCTTTGGTACCTGGTAATGAGTGCAGCTGAGAGGGCAGTGGAGGGATGCCTTCAATCTAGCATGTTACAGACTTGCTGAAAAGTTAAGCTCCATCCATTGCGTCGATGGAAGCCTCAACCCCACTCAAATCACACTCAAATCACAGGGATATCTCCATTGACCAGTGGGGATATTTGAGGTACTCTGGATCAGAGTTTGAACTTACTCCACTTCCTAACCCTCAACCTTCTGTTCTTGTGTGTCATTTGCACGTCTCATGTCCCCACCTTGTCAGCTCACCATACTGTTCTTGTTTATCTTGTCAGCTCACCATACTGTTACTGTTTATCTTGTCTTTCTTTTATGTTACAGCCTTTCTGTAATACATCCCTAAGCCTCTCTCCTACATCATCTTCCCTAACTTATTACTGAACTTCCCTCTTATATAAAGAATCTGCCACCAAAAATATCGAACCCTTCCTCACCCACTTCCTCCAGCACAACCCTCTTGATGTCTTCTTTTTGTGTACACAGCGTCTTCCCTCTTCCCCTAATTATAGCTGTCATATCCTCACTACAGCCTTATAAAGAACCAATCAAGGTGCCCACATAAGGACACCCATACACTCAGTATATAACAACTTATTATCTTTCCTATATTCACTTCTACATGACTGTGCTGAATGCCACAATTCTTCATTGAGTGTCAGCAGCCTGCACAGGCTGAAACAAGCCCACACTCGCCTCCCAATTATAAAAAGAGATGAAAGTAATTGGCAATTTATACTAAAAACTTTAAAACTAATGTGAATTATTGTGAATGTAATCTACTTTATGAACATACAGATGACCCAAAAGTTTATGGGTATGTCTGTGCAGGCCTTCAGTTTTGTGTATTCAGTGTCATTAACTGGCACTGAGCATATTTACTAAAGGCACAGTGATGTTATTTGCCAATTGTCCTTATGCACATACAAACTCTAGGACTATAAATGCCACCCTAAATGTTCTTGATTACCATATCAATTATAGCCTTAAATTTGTGAATCCCTCACTTTCTTTGTTAATGCCTTTAGCTACAAAGTAAATAATAGTGGACATCTCAGTCTGATACCTCTGTCTGAAAACTTCTTGGCAGAGAGGAACCTTTCCACCTTAACTCTTTCCGTTTACATTTCATAGATCCTCCTATTAACCCTATCATTCTTTCATGGAATGAAAATGCTATCATTGCTCAATTCAAAGTCCAATCTTCTATTAAATGTTTTCTCTGCATCAAGACTCACTGACAATAATAGTGTTTTTTTTTATTCTCCACTTCCTTCTGGATCCTCATTGCACAGCTAATGTTGTCAAATGTTTGTAATCCTCCACAAAACCATACTGACCAATAACTATCAATCTATCTATTTTGGTAAAATTGTTGCCGTTTTCCTAACTGGTATAGTCATACGCACTTTATAATCATGGTTTAAAACTGGAGTGAGTCTATAAGAAGCCAGATATGAAGAGTCTTAGTCTCTTTTGGGAAAATAGCTAACACAACTTTCTTCCATGATTCCATGATGCTGTGACTCCCCCTACTTTTAACATATTGTCAAAGTCTTCCAGTTCTTTATCACTTTCTTCCCTTCTAACTTCCACATTTCCACAGGAATATTATCTGTTCCTAAGAGACTTTACTCTTGATTATACATCACTGTTTATATGTCATCTCTTCATAGCTTAGCTATTAATTGTTGAACCTCATCTTCCTTTAACAGTGGCACAATTAAGTTTTCCATAAATATTTCCATTTGTACATTTTCTTGGTTTCCACATTTCTCTGCTTTATACAAATGTTCATGAAATTTACAAACTATGTAACATCTCTATAGGATCTATGGCTATTGTCTTGTCATAGGCTCCTTAAGTTTGGCTATGGCTCTTTCAATTCTTAGTTGCCTTTATCATTGTGTTAAAAGTTTTTGCACTCTAGTGATGTTGCCACAAAATAGTTGCTGTGACAGTAACCTTTCTAAACTTGTACATTGTGTCTAAACATTCCCTTCTGTTTCCTTTAGCACTCTGTAGTGTAAGATTAATTTTCTTTGGCGATATTTTTTTATGGTAAGAACTATCACATATGGTGGATCATCATGGAACCATGGTACATCTCCTCAATTGTTGAGTCTACTTAACCTCCTGGCTTCCCCTGGACTATGCCTGAAAATGGTCAGGACCAGTATAAGGATTACTGTGTCCTGTGTCTGACACACAGCTGGTGTGAGTGCTTTCCTACCCTTTTCCCTATCCCCATGTCTTCCCCAGTAACACCCAAAAGGTGGGACATATGTGAACTATGATGTTCCTCTCCTCTCTTCCACTAGGAGTTGATGACAGCAAGACATCCCACCCATCTTCAGGAAAAAATTCATAATTACTTCCTTAGCCTCTACCAGGGTAATCTAATCACTTTTTCCTTGTGAATGTACCCCTCCCTTGCCCTCACAAAACAGGCACACCCATCTTCTCCCCTCATATCAGATGACTGGGACACTAATCAAACCCAGGTCACCTGTGCCCCTCTTTGTCATGGTGTTGGCTGCTTTCTTCTGCAGCACTTTAATATTTGTCTAAATAGTTCCTGTTACTTCCCTTCCATATATTTTTCATTTTTTTTCTACTAAGTTTTTAAACTTAATATTCATTTTTCCCACCCACTAGCTAACCCAATCTTCCCAAATAACTCTCGAATTATATCTATTGCCCATTCCTTAAATTCTTTTTTTTAATCAAGTAAGAAAATGCCAGTGTCTCATTTTTATGCAATTAGCCTGCATCTTTTATCTTAGTTTTGAATGCTGGTTGATCTCATATAGTTATTGGATAGGTCTCCTACTCCTGAATTAAATTCATATGCTCTTGGGAAATATAATTTTCATCACTTAGGGAATGATAGGTAAATTCTGCATTATTGCAGCTGAATTCACATCTTCCATACCAAAATTCTTATATACATCTTCAAAAATCTACCTTTGTTTGTTACATTTTCCCTTTTAAGTCACCTAATGAATTATATTTACTCTCCCTAAATTCTCAAAAGCTCCATAATAGTGGTAGTAGGTGAAAAATAAATTCATGCCAGTGTAGTCCTCCTCCCCAGTTATTAACACATTACTACCATAAATATACCATCATTGTCTTTGTTCATCTGCTCTAACTATTGCAGCCCCTCTTGAAATTACTAGTATTATTTTTCTTGTCCCCAACATTCGGGTGAATGGCATCCCTGAAATGTTTTTCTTTGTCAAATTCACATGCTTAGTTCTAGCCAAATGTGTCTCCTATAGCAATGCCATTTTCATTTAAACCTCTCAATATAATTCAGTACTTTTTGCTCTCTGTCTATACCTGTAAGATCATTTACATTCAATGTTAATACTGCCAAAGCAAAGAAAAAAGGCATTAGTCCCACTTATTATACATGACAGTTTTGAACATATGTTTTCATCTTACAGCTTACATGCACACCCTAACAACTGGCTTGGCAAACTGGTTGTGTTTCTTTTCATGTCTATTTGAACCCATGTCACATTTTCCAGACTTTTCACTTCAAGAAAACATTCAATAAAAAAAACAACAAAACTAAATGCATTTTCAACCACATTCCTTAACTAACTCAAAACAAACACTTGTTATAGTGTGTACATAGTTGTTTGCAAGTCTTCCCTTCAAATAGGACCAGTTGACTGAAATCAACAGTTGCACCCACGAGCATTATCTATTCTATAGTTAAGATTATACATGCTAATATGCATGATAGAGCATGTCTTCCCACTTACATAGATTGATACCTTTTCTTACATTGTTGGGAGGGTGGCCTAATGGTTAAGGTGTTTGCCTTACAAACACAAGGTGCAGGGTTTGAGTCTCACAAGGGATAATTGGCTATGCTTAAAATGGCTCACAAGGGCTTTTAGCTTAGTACTAATCTATGAACCTATGAATATTAGCTCTATTTCCTTCACAGATATGAACAACTTGTATGCTTTTAGTGAATATTATATTTTAGCCTTAAGAAAAAGTGCAATGGTTACCCTAAAATAAACTAAATTGTGTAGTTATATTTAATGCATTAAAATACAAAAGCAACTACTTATATAACTATTTACTTCCCACAGTTTCAGACTTCATTTATTTTTCAATTAACTGCTTGCCAATATTTCCTTTAAAAGTTATTATAGTACATTTCAAATTTCACTCAGAATGCACTGTTCCAACATCTCATGATTAATCACCATCACCTGCAGGATGCTTATGTTCAAGTAAAAGTAGGGTGTTAATGAAAAAGTAGATATTTTGCAAATGCAAGCATGAACTCTGTTTATATGTGTTTCATCTTTCTCTTGTTTTACAAGCATGTTTGCTAAACAAAGCTTGTCTATAACAAACTAAGAACAATCAAGACATCCACCTTTTAAAAAAGGGGAAGTTATATTTTAATTCCATACATAATATAATATGATATGATATAATATAATATAATATAATATAATATAATATAATAATATAATCAATACATGTTTACATTCCCCCAGCAGATCAAGATCACATTACATTAATTTTATCTTTCTTTCCAGTCTTTGTCTTGTTGTTACATAAAATCTGGACACATTAACACCAAGAAAACATACTTTCTTTATTTAATGTCACCAAGATATGCATCACTCACCTTGTATTAAAATATCTCTATGTGCTATACAGAACTGATTTGTACTATAGCATGCAGTTTACATCAGTAATTTTATATAAACACTGATTAGAAGAAAACTTTGTTTTACTTACAGTTGCTTCTGCATTCCATTTACTGTCCTCCTAAATAATAATGAAGCGAGATTTATACTCTACAGTTCTCACACCAGCTCAGCAAAAACTTACAGCCTTTTTCAGACACCTCATCTTTTAAAACCATGGGTTACATGTCCAACCTATATGTAAGCAGATTGATACTTTACAGTTTTTCATTTAATAATTTCATCTTATCTTCGTGATCACCTTGATCTCCAAACATGGATGTCTGGTTGGAGTACAAGGGATTTCTGATTCTTCTATTGAGCTCCTGGACTTTTAGTGTTTCTCAAATATTTTCCAGTGAAACAGTGGAAAGGATTTGATTGGCAAAGTCTCCCTGTGGGCTTTCTTATTATCAGAACATTGTGAAGCAGGGTCCCCTTCAGCTTGTTGGCTAAATCTTATAAATTCAATGCAAACAGAATAGAAATACAAAACATTCTAGGTTGAAAACCATGTGGATGAACCTGAATAAAGAATTACAAAAAACAGTACTAGAATACAATTCTAAAATAAGAGGCATTAGGAGAAATATAGCTACTGGAGGCATTGAAAATAGAAACCCCCCCATATCAAAAGAAAGAATTAAAGAGGTAAACTTGTAGTGGAAGATAGATAGGACAAGAAATTGCAAAGGAATGTCACATATGAAATGAACAAGGTATTAGTCAACTAGAATTACATCTAATAATTCCATAGATTGATTAAGTAGGCTTTTTTTCTCTCTAGGACCATTGAGATTTTTTTTTGAGCTATATATTTTAATGCCCATCTCTTTGAAACCCTGCCATGACAATTTTCGATCTATCCAGTTATTAGTGATGTAGAGTTTGATTAAAGAGCAGAGGGTGATGAGAATGTGAAGGTGAAGTTTAGGCATTTACTTTGAGAGAACACCATAGTTTATAGGAATGATTACAGTGCCACATAATATGAAGAAGATCTGCTCTCAAGCAAGGGCAACAAGAACAAGCAGCGGAGTTGTTAAATTTGTTGTTGTTGAGTATTACAGGTGAGTGATACATTGTTATTTAACATCAATTGGGTATATAATAATTTTTTGAAGGAGCAAGTTCAGGGGGTGTTTTATGGCTAAAAGTTTGATCTTCCGTAATGGGAGAACCTATATTGTTGTCCAGAAGGTGAAAAGGCAATTATTATTATCTAATAATGGTTTAAGTATATTGTAAGAGGAAGAGACAGTTTTTGGGATTTAAAAGTGTAGAGATAATTTCAGATATTTTATTGATTCCCAAAGAATCAGGGTGTAGTGTAGACAACTTGAGAGGAAATGGTTTCACGTAGTTGATGAAGGATAACTGGCCTTGAGGGATGCACGTAGTTCTGTGATCGATAGGGACTTATGTTTAAGAGGGTCCCAAACTGTAAAAAGTCCTTAATAAGGAGAACTTAGAGATCAAACATATTGTTGTTAATTTTAAGATTTGGATTCAGGTGTAGTGGTTGTAGGGGAGAATGTTTTCAAGGTTAATGTCCTTGATCAATTTTTTTAACCTAATATTTTTATTCAATAAGGGTTTTCAAGGTTATGTCCTTGATCAATTTTTTGAAACAACCTATTTTTTGCTTCAATAAGGGGAGTAATTTGGAGTCATAGAGAGGTATGGGAAAGAAATGGGATAGCGTTGATTTTGTTGGGTGACATGCCATATCTTCAACCAGGCAGGGTATGGCTGAGTGTGGATAGGATCCATGTATAAAAATGGACAATAACCTGTTTGAGCAGATAATCGTGTAATACAAATGAAAATTTTTGGAAGGCCCTCTCCTTTCTCTTTGGGGAGAGTAAGTTTAAGATCCTGACTCTCTTGGGAAACCAGAGAAATTTTTGTTATTGTTAAATTTAAGGAAGAGATTATTTGATATCATTATATTGGTAGCATTAAATTGATAAAGAAGTCTCGTAGAATATTCATCTTCACAATGGCTACTTTAGAAAGAAAAGCTAGATTAAGAAGTTTCCATCTTTGTAGGTCTTGGCAAATAGTAGCCCAGGATTTTAGTAAATTGTTTTGAAGAGCAGAGGCTTGGTTGTGTTCAAAATTAATGCCGAGATATTTGATACTATATGAGATATGAAAGGAGGATTCTGGGAAAAAAAGGTTGGGAGAATAAATGATTTTTCTTATTAATTTGAAGGCTAGAGACACTAGAGAAGTTGTTAATTGCATTTATAATTTTTGGTAGTCAGAATTGGGATACTGAAGTATAATTTTTAGATCATCGCGGCCGAGATAGGCACAACTGTGTATTCAGAATTGGGGGGGGGTGTGGTGTATTCTGAACAATATATAAGAAGAAGGGTTCAATAAAT
Source organism: Protopterus annectens (assembly GCF_019279795.1). Taxonomy (NCBI): domain Eukaryota; kingdom Metazoa; phylum Chordata; order Ceratodontiformes; family Protopteridae; genus Protopterus; species Protopterus annectens. The sequence continues at coordinate 961,923,094 of NC_056734.1, read as the reverse complement.
ATATTAAAAACAGGAAAAGGAGAAAAGAATCCTTGTCTTGTTCCATTAGTAATCATAATAATCATAATCGCTTTTAGATTTTTATTAATATATAAGGAAGTATAAGAATTTGTATAAAGAATTTGATCATATCTATAAAGGTTTTTAGGGATATTGAAGGTCATGGTGGGAGAATAAGAAAGAAACGTTTTACTCTGTGCAAACGCTTTTGGCATCAAGAGTCATCTCTTTTAGTAAAATGTGTTAGTGAGTCTAGAGTTAAAGTATTATCCCATGTATGTCTGTTGCTCATGAAACCAGCTTGATCCTGAGAAATTATATATGGCATTATCTGTTTGAGTCTGTTGGCCAGAACAGCTGCAAATATTTTAATATCTACATTGATGATGGGTCTGTAACTGTGAGGGTCTGTTTGTCATGATTTTTTTTTAAAAAAAAAAAATTAGATATATATTATATGTGAGTGAAGGTATTTCTTTTCTTATAAATAAGTTGAATATCTTAAGAAGAATAGCGATCTTTAAACTAAAGGTTTTAAAAGTTAGTGGTAAACCCATCTGGGCCAGGAGATTTGCCTAATTTGAGATTATTAATGACATTTTGAATCTCTTGAATATTAAACGGAGCGGATAATAAGGACACCTGATCTGAATTAAGGGAAGGGGCAGCAATTGAGTTGAGAAAGATTTCTATTTGGGGTTTAAGGAATTTTGGTCGTTTTGCTATAGATATCAGAATAAAGATCATGGAAAAGTTGAATTATTTCAGAATCAGATTTGTAAAGTTTATCCTTATATAGAAGGATGGAGATTTTGGCAGCACCATTGTTATATTTTAAGTATTCTAGCCAAAGTTCTCGAGGAATTTGTGCCCATTCAGAATAAGTAGCAATAAGTCTTTTGTTTCGAAGGAGTAGTTATGAGTGTAGATCAAGTAATTCTTTACGTGTTGTTTTAATTAAATCTTCTAATTTTGAGTCAGGGTGTGTTCTCTGTTTTTTCAAGAGATGCAAGGGTAATGAGTAGGGCAGATTCTTTTTTTTTTTACTTTTTTGAAGAATGAGGCTTTACTGATTAGAAATCCTCTTAGTTCTGCCTGCACGCCCATTGTTTATCTGGTGTTATGTTGGAGTTTTCAAGATTAGAATAAAGGTCAGTGAGTGTATTGTTAATTTTGTTTAGAATCTCCTTGCTATGTAAAGATTGTTATTAAGAGACCAGTTAGAGTAGGGAAAAGCAGTGAAGATAGTTTTAAAGGAAATTCTTGCATGGTCAGAAAGGAATCTCGGTTCACTACTGAAAGTGTTGTTAAACTTAGAGAAAAATTGGAGACTAGAAAAATCAAGACGTGACCAAGATTTGTGGCAATTAGAGTAGAAGGTGTATAGATTGTCCTTAGTTAAGATGTTACTAAATGCAATAGTGTCGATAAGGTAAAAGTCTGAAATAAGTTCTTCTAAAGCTACCGAGGCTTGAAAGTTATATGATAACGAAGTTACTGGTGGCTACGAGTTACTGAGTGCGGTCTAAGTAGGGTTGATTACAGCATTCCAATCACCACCTATTATATAGAGATAGTTTGGAAACGAACTGAGAATATTATAGATTTCAAGAATGAAGGTGTGTTGTTGAGAGCAAGGTCCATAAAGGTTAAGAAAAAGAACTGGATTAGTTGTGCCAGGGAGAGTAGAAGTAAAATAGCACCACCTGCCATGTTTGTCGGATTTGACTAGGTTTATGGAATCCTGAAATTGATTCTTAATTATGATGGCTACTCCCTTAGAGTTTGTACTATCCCCATCTGCTATAATGGTTCTAATCCATTTCTTGGAGGAAAATTTGTCCCAACTCTCTTTTGACAAGTGTGTCTCTTGTAGGAAGCATATATTGGCCTGAGATTTGAAGATAAGGTGAAGTAGTAAATTTCTTTTGGCAGGATTTTGTAGTCCTTTGACATTCCAGCTATCAATGGTCCAGCTCATGGAAACAGACTAACAGGTTGAATTAGTGAAGCAAACTTGAGTTGAGAGATAGTTAAGTAAACAGAGTGTGATATAGAAAGTTGAGAATATATTAAACAAAGATTAAACAGGGTGAGGTGCGAATATAAGAGCAAAGGTACAGACTTTGAGACAAAATAAAGTATATCTGTAGAGGTAGCAAAATACTTCTTAACAAAACACTTCCTCTGATAGACCCCGGTGCCTAACCACCCCATCACCTTAGTAGAAGAAGTAAAAAAACATACATGCAATAACCAAAACAAATCTAAACATATATACAGGGTATTACTATTCCTGCAGATCGTCATCCTAGATCACTAGCATTACACTTAACAAGCAACCCTACAAGTCTAAAGTTAAATGTAAAGTGACATGTGTTTGTGTTAGAAACGAAGATGCCCACATTAATGATATGTTGACACGTCTGTTCAATTAAACAAGCTAAAAGAAGTCTAATTTTTCTTTCCTATCCTTAATAATAAAAAAAAGAGAGACTCTAAGCAGAAACTATCAAAGTGTACATAAAAAGAATACATTTCTTTAAATGTTACAGTAAATCTGCATATATAACAACCATGAAACATAAAGCATTTTAACAATCACCTAAAAATTATGCGAACCATGTAGCAAGTGTAACAGCTTAAGGTAATATTTGAACAATATTCAAGACTTACTTATAATATATGACTACATTCTAAGTATAAATTTCACATACTCTGTACAAATTATCTGATCACGTGCTAAAACTACCAAAAACTAGCAACTTTATTTATCTTTATTCACCTAGTAGACAAAGATATTTCTTGCTTTCGAGAATTAAGAAGGCAGTTGGAGAGAGAAATCAGATTTGATAACATCTTTACCCCGAAGTGAAACCTGGGATTTTTCTATTATCAAATGAATTGACACACACAGTATGAATGACCTCCCTTCATCAGAATAAATATAATAGTCCCACAACAACAATTATGGCATCTTACATTTAATATATGACAGCCCGTTATAAATGACAAGCGTCTGAAGCACATAAACACATGTATTTAAGCTCTAGGAGCAAGAGATTGCATTAATCATTAATTTGCTCCCTCACATTTTATATGACATGAAAAATCCAGGTTTCCCAAATCCTTGTAGAAATACAATGTTAGTTTGGTTTTAGTCCTCCCATCTTGCTCATTTCTTAATTACTCTTCCAAGTGACCTACCTCCACTGTCCTTTCAAACCTATTACACAAGTTTAATCTGGTCAAGAACTGGACCCATAGACCACAGACATGGCCAGAAATGGAATCTAAACAGAGATCTATGGCAGAAACACAAAAATGATTTCACATGCTGTAATGCTTTGCCATCAGTCTGAACTTGAAAGCATGGTGTTTTAGTGAGCAATTCTGACAGACTAAAAGCCATGTCAGTGGGCTGTATTGCTTGTAAATGATTTGCTTGGTATATACATAAATGCTAACAGGAGTCTAATGCAGTGCACTTGGTGTAAATAAGTGTAGGACTGTCATATTTTCTTTCCCATTGTCACAGTGTGTTACATCCAGCTTGTTTACCTCTAAACACATACGCAGAGTGATGTTGATGCCTGCCGTAGTATCCAAGCCATATTCTCGTAGTTGCAGAAGCACCCCACAGCTCGGACGCCCGTGTTTGCAGAGGAGCAAAGACAAATAGAGTTTGCTTGTGGAGAGAGACCAAACAATCCTCGCATTAGCAAGCGTTACCTGTTAAGAGGTCCCAGTTGTAAACAGCAACCACCAGGATTGTTCTAACTAAAGAGAAGAAATCTAATATACGTGACTTGAGTTTATAAGATTATAAGATTATGACATCCTAGAACCGGCAAGACAATGCAACATTTCTGAAGAATGGATTTGCAAGTCAAACAGCAGGTAAGCACAGCGAAACTATGCCAAACTTTTACTATACCGAGACACATAGTCATATTATTCAGCTGGAGATTCATTAAAAGCCTTGATAAAGGCTGATGTGGTAGCTGTATATTTAACTTCCTTGTTGTAAAACGTTAGTGTATTGGGATATCTGAAACCTTATGTTCCTTTGAATGAGAAACGAGCAGAATGGAGCCATTTTTATTTTCTTTGATGACAAGAGGGAAGTCTTGGGAAAAAGTAATTTTATGATTTTTCCACATGAAAGGGTTGTGTTTTCTTGCAGTAGGATCTGTTGTGTATTTTGAGAATTGAGTAGTTTAGTGTACACTTGACGGGCATGAGTGTGAGTGCGATGAGCTCTTTCAATGATTATTTCAGGCTTGTCACCATCCAGCTGTAGAAGGGCTTCAAATATTTGTTTTGTGATAGAAAGTAAGCCCTGATTATCATAGTTCTCAGGTAGACCCCTTATCAGGATGTTGTTTCTCCGGCTTCTTGCTTCTAGATCAGTTAATTTCAGTTGTAGTTCTTTTATGGCAACAGATTTGGTAGATAACTCATCAGAAAGTGATTGTATTAGATGTTCATTTGACTGTGTTTTAAGTTCAAGTGTGTCCACTCTATCAACAATTTGATTAATAGACTTTCCTATATTAGAGAGTTGTTCCGAGTTTGTATAGCTGACTGTATGGGAAGTAGGGCCTGTTTTAGTTCCTCCATATGAAAACTGGTATCCTCGTTAGAATTAAGATTATATTTGCTAGGTTCAGATTGCTGTTTGTTAGTTTTTTGCCTTCTCCTTTTCTGGTGAAAAAATTGCTGAAGATTTGGCTTTTGTTGTTTGTGTTTCCATAATAACAGGATCACTTGAAGATTTCAGTTGCCTGGCCATGTGGTCTTCGGAGTGGTAAAAACTGTATTCCGGCCTTGTCAGTCTCTGTGAGTATGATGCTTTTGAAAAGAAATCTAGATTTTGTGACTTAGTTTTAGCTTTTTATAGATCAGGAGTGCTGTAGAGTCCAAACAGATCAACAATAAAAGATTTGTCCTTATTTCTGAGAGCTTCCCGTAGCTTTAGAAGGATAATAAGCTTGCTAACTGTAAGTTGAAGTAAGGAGCTCTGTGTAGATGCAGTTCACTAGCCGACCACCATTTTGGAATGATGGCTAAATCTTTTTATATCCCCCTTCATAACCCATTCTGCATCAAAAATATATTTGATCATCCAGGAATATGTTCTGAAAAAATGGATGTGGCAACTTGAATTTCTCTGGAACACAGTAAATAATCATTATTTACAAACAATCTGGAGTTACTAATTTTTAATACTAATCCCTTCTGCCACAGCTTTGTCAAGAGCAGCTCTTTATGCTGGTATCATAGCATATTTACTAACAATTTTTGCCTGTTATTTGATGGCCATATTTACAGTATACACATATGCTTTCTCAATTAAAAAATATCCTAATGTGGAACACTGGTCCAATTACTTTCATTGTATTTTCATAAAATGAATGTATATTCCTTCCAGCTTCTCTGCAACTGTAGTTTTTAATGCAGCACTTTTTGAGAAGCATTGTGATCTGCCAGTCTTTCATTTTGGTCTCTGATTTCTGCTGTTTTATCAGCAGCTACTTAAACCTTGATTTTTTCCAGCCTTGCAATTTGAATTTATATTTTCATGCTTATTTTAAACACCTGAGAGCGCATTTGATTTATTTTTTCCTTTACAATAATATCTCTCACCTTTACTAAAGCAGAAACTTAACTGCTTTCTGCTGAACAACTGCAAGATTCTTCCTAGTTAAAGCTATTTTGTTTTCTTTTCTAGTTGATTTCACTTACTTTCCCCAAAATTCCTCTTTGCTGGCATCCATGCAGTGTAATTACTAGCCAGCAATTTAGCTTTACCCAAACTGATATTTTTTTTTAACTTGCTTTTAAAACATTTCTTGGTTTTCACAGTTTTGGAAATCTTAGCAACCAGTTGCTTGGAAGACCACCGTTTCCCTGTTCTAGATGAGACCACTGCACCTACAGCAACCATTTAAATACTCATGTACAGCCTGGATTGAAATATCAGTGGGATTGATGCCACCATGTACCTCAATGGATTAAGACACAATTGACCTGATACACTCAAAGATTAAGACAATGGAGATTTCTCTCCATTGCTACATGTGCTCTGCACATAAGTTTATCTATGCTGCAGCCAAGTAAATGTGAGTACCTGGGCCTCAATTATGATTTTTACAAGAATTATTGTAATACCAAGACAGTGGAATCATGCGATGAGAAACTCACTTACTGTAGTCAGAGTCTGAATCAAAGATATGGATAGAAACCAATGATCTATGCACATAAATATCTTAGCTTCTGGCAACACATGATCAGTTGCAACTTTAGACATCCGTTTGGTAAATATCACAGGCTCTCAGGTGAGTCCAAATGGAAGTGACTGGAAATGGATACAAATGGCACCTACCCTGAAGTGAAGATAACTCCTAGACTCTTAACTGATTTTGCTGTGAAGATATAAGTAGCTTGGAGTACCAAATAGCATGTCCCATCTCCTTTGGATAACTAAGGGAGAATCAAATATACAGCAATCATGTAAGAGGTTTCTTAGGAAAGAAATAGTTTAGGCAGACTAAATATAAAAACAGCCTGATGTTTTTTTTTTTTTCTTGTTTGACATTAAAAACTATCTGGAACAATAATATGTGTCTGCCTGGTCTAGTGGAACTTCTTGGATGCCTCTGTCTGACAGATGGCAGAGGGTTTTCCTTCAGTTTAATTTTTCCAAGTCTTGTGTTTCTAATACCAAGACAGAAATGGACCCCATTCCTAAGACTCATAGGTAACTTCATGCTTTGTTGTGGTGTTTGTTCCTTTTCCTTTGCTGCTCAATTCTCTACAAAACTTTTTTGGGTCATCAATTAATTGCTTATTTTGTATGTTTCCTTTATGTTTATCTGCCTATCTTCCAAGTTTTCTGCCTGTGCTGATATCTTCTGTTTATTACTTGCAACAGTGTGCGACAGATCCTGGTCTGTTCTGATACTGCAAAGTATCTTTGTCTAACAGTGACACTTCTTGTCTTAACTACTGTATATGTTTTTCTGTTCGATGCTTTTCTGATGGTATTAAACTTCTTCCCTTTCTTTCCCTTATTGGTCTGCATTTTTTGGAAAGATGTTATCTGTTATTAATCTAGCTGCATAGTAATATATCCTATTTACTTCAGTTATATCACATGAATTTCTGTTAATAGTCTTGATTACTGTGTTCATCCGTTTTATCAAGCTTCTAACATTTTGGGTCTTATTTACTTTCTGTAATCTATTTCTTTCATCAACCTTAATATGTCTAGCCAGCTTTTCACTTTCTTCTCCTCAATTAACTCCACACATGGGTCTGGTGGTTTTACCCTGTAAAGAGGATTTTGAACACTGACCTATATAATTAGTTGTGCAACAGATTTTAACGGCCTTTCACAACCATGCCTCAGCCCCAAGGGGCTATATTTGTCACACTCCAGACCTGCAGTAAATATAATGAAACCCTACATTAGAAGTGAACATTTGGCACCTAACAAGTGACCCCATCCACCTAAATGAAGCAACATTTTAACTGCCTTTCACAACCATCCCTCAGCCCTCAAACCTTACATTAGAAGTTCTGAACATCTAGCACCTAACAAGTGACTCCATCAACCTAAGTGAAGCAAAGTATTTGTTGATAACACAACCTGTTCTGCCTAAACTTATTGCAATATCTAAAATAACTAGCATTGTAATTAACTCTACCATCAGGACTCGCCTGCCTCCCCCCACCATTTCTACTGAAGGCATTTGTGCTTTATTTGTCCAACCTTTCCCCTAAAGTACTGCTACCTTCTTTCATCCCCTACTATACCCGTTTCTCTGTCTCTCTCTCTACCATAACTCTTGCAAACACTTTTCCTGCGCTTTTCCTGCTTTCATTCTATGTACCGATTTCACCAGACTCCCCTGGTTATAAATTTTTCTACCCTTGATTCTTACCTCATCCTCTGAAAACTAGCATCTACCTTCACAGATTGTTTCTCTTCAGGTCCACTACAGCTCAGGGTATAGCCCTACTCCAGTCATCCTTCGGGCTCACTCTACTCCCCTACCATACCCCAGTCCCACCCACCCTCACACACTTCAATTTATACTGACCGTAACTCCTTCCTCATAAAACAATCAATCCAAATATCAACATCCTAACTTCTCCCATTAACACCTATAATTTATAACTTATTCCACCATCTACCACACTCCATACTCAAACTCATTTCTCCAAACCCATTATCAACAAACTTTCAAATCTGTCTTAACTACAGCACATCTACTTAACTGAAAACCCTATCTCCCTCGGACTCTTACTCAAATCTTAACCTATACTTACATCCTTGAATTAATATGCCTCCCACACCACACTAATATCCTCCTATTATCCCTAACCATCTCATTATATACACTAGCACAACTCACATTCCTTGAAAGCTGTACAATACACTTTCCCTTCCAAACATGCACTCAAACCACACCTCCTATGGCAAAAAATAGTTGCTCTCAAATTACTGCAAACCTAATTGAATTTCACTACATTCACCTCAAAAAACTATATGTATTACCCACTCCCACCAAACCTATAATACCACCTCACACTGGAAAAACCTCCACTTCCACAAATTCCTCCCTTAACCACCTCATTAACCTCTTCCTACAGCTCCTACAGTGTGGGAATATATAACCCAACCCTAGCCCATCACAATTAACCACCTCAACTCCTCCTTCCCCCTCCAAAGACATATTTTTTGTCACTATAAACATATGTAGCATTTGCAATAAAATCACTGACTTCAATGCATGGCTAACACATTACTCTCAGATATAGTTGCAGTAACTGAAAGCTGGTTAAAGCCACAAATTAAAGACTCTGAAATAGTCTTACCATATTATAATACCCTAAGAAATGACAGAAATAATAAAAAAGGAGGGGTAGTAGCACTAATGTAGGGGAATACCTATGTCATCGCTCCCTTAGTCTATCCAGTGTCATCCTTTGATAACACTGAATTTCTTTTCACTTCCCTACAGCTAAATAAATCAAAACAAATGTGTCTGTCAGTAGTCTACATACCTCCTGGCCAAAATATTACTACCCCTGAAAACTTCCTTTCTTGGACAACTACTACTATTAGCAATGAAACTGTAATTATGGGGGACTTAAACATTAATTGGCAAACTCTTGTGACCAACTCCCCAGAAAACGCCATCAACTTCCATGGCCTCACACAGCTCATTAAAACCCCTAACAGGATGCAAAAAAAAACAAAACCTTAGGCAGTATCCTAGACTGGATCTTGGAATCAGAGTCCCACAACTACACTAACAAAAATACACTCCCCAACATCCTAAGCGACCATCTGCCAGCTTATGCACACAGAATACACCAAGATTCCAAATCTCATACCTATAAAACAATTAAAATTTTACCAAATATAACCAACAGACATTTAACGATATGTTAACATCAATCAATTGGTCCTCCCTAAAACATTTACCTATAATTGATGCCATCCACCACATTAACAGAGTCTTTCTCAATACTGAAATAAACAGGATGAGTAGTAACCACCAAGCCAACGTTCCCAAATGGATGGAAGGATAAAAATAATCCAAATCCAGCAGTCCAAACATGAATTTTATTGAGCGTTTTCATCTTGGTTAATACAGAGACTTCATCAGAATCTCAATACTAATAGCTTAGACCCTATACGCACACTAAAAGAATAAAAAAAAAATCATGCAACTTGGCTTATCAAAAACAGAAAAAAATGATGCAATTTAGAGACCAAGGATGGAAAAATTGGGTAAAAAACAAAAACGATACCAACCTAATACAAAAACAGCTATTCAACAAATGTAAAAAGCTAGTTATCTCAGACAAAAAAAATCTCTAAACAGCTTACCAAACAAAATAAAAACTCAAAAAAGGTTCTGGGTCTCTCTCTCTAAAATCCTAAGCCCTGGATCTACTCAAAATCCTCCACCAGCCCCTGAAAACATCCCTCTGAAATAGCCAACATCTTTAACATATATTTTATAGACAGCATACTTAAACTTATAAACAATCCTACCCTTCTACAAAATTCACCTCTAAGTGACCCACCAAACAATCTTACCAACATAAACAACCCTACCACACACATTAGCCACACAGCTACCACTTCTACACCTACTTTTACTTTACAGCCTATCCCCATGTCTCTAATACATAAATGTCTTCTTAAATTAAAATCTTGCTCCCTTCTCCTCAGACAGCCTCCCTTCAGAGTACCTAAAACTTGCCACAGACTCTACTGCCAGTCCAGTTAGTACAATAATTAACCAGTCCATCACTGCATCTAAAGTCCCACAAATATGGAAAGAATCTATCGTAACTCTCCTACATAAAGGTGGAAATCCTAATGAACTTACAAACTATCATCCTAGCTCTTTTCTCACCCCTCTGTCTAAAATACTTGAAAAGTGTATTTACAAGGAACTACTCAAATATCTTTCCAAAAATAATCTCATTTCTCCCTCTCAGTATGGATTTCATCCAGGACACAGTACACCCACTACACTTACATATTTTACAGATACTGTAAACAGAGCCTTGGATGCTGGCCACCTAACCTCAGTTAACTTACTGGACTTATCCAAGGCATTTGATACAGTACTTTACCAAAAACTAGTACAACTTTCCAGTTTGGGATGCTCGCCACCAAATCTAAAATGGTTTGCCAACTACTTAACTAATAGGAAACAATGTATTCATTGGCAAAATAATCTATCGCAATAACTGATAAAACCAGATCACCCCAAAGGTTCCATTCTTGGACCCCTACTTTTCAATATTTGTATTACTCTCCATACTTCCTCTCTTGAAAGTAAACTTATTCAATACGCTGAAGACTTAATCTCCTCCTCCAATAACCTTCAACATCTTCTAAAAATGACTCAGACTGCTTTCTCCTCTGTTGAAACTTGGTTAAATGATGCACAATCACTGCTAAACCCCAAAAAGACCAAACTCTTACTGTTCACCTCTAAACCTCTTCTGCATGACTTCAAAATATTTTCTCTAAATAACACAGAAATTGAAATCGTAACCCAAGCAAAACTACTGGGCATCACCATTGCCAATAAACTCACCTTTGAATACCATATACTAAACACCATTAAAAATACACACTTTAAAATTGGTAAACTTGATAGGCACAATACATACTTACTCCCCTCCCTATTATACGGAGCCCCCATACTAACAAACCTACAAGCATTTCTCGAAAACAAACTACAGTCATGTTACTATAAAATTGCTAAATTTGCAACTAGCTTGTCTTACCTTATAAATCACTGTCATGCCCTTAATGCATTAAATTGTCTAGATTTCTGCCAATACATTTAGCTATGTACAACTAAACCAGGTTCATAAAGTAATACACAAACCTGACTGTTTTCCAGCTCTAGAGTCTATCTGACAACCTTACAACCCATCCAGAAGTATCTGTTCCACTAATAAACAACTCTTAGAAGTATACAAGCCAAATAAAAGAGCTGGCAAAAGTCTATATTCTTTCTCTATTTCAAAACTCTGGAATACTCTCCCCTCACACATTAGCACCTTAGACGCCTTTAGAACCTTTACATTCACTTAAAAAACATCTTAATACCCATATCTGAACTTGCTCTACCCCCTAAAACTCACATAATCTACTCTGATTTTCTAGCTCCTATCTCATACTACCTTTTTTTTTATATATCTCTCCTCTGCTTTACTATGTCTTGTACTCTTTCTCCAAACTCAATACTTGCCCCAGCCACTATCTCTCAGCATCCACACCCTATCTTCTAACCATAACTAGTCTCCTCCCCAGCAGCCTATCTCCCTGTTCCCAATGGCATATACATTAAAATGTTATTTAGCCTCCTACTCTTATCGCACACCCTTCATCATCTCCCTCTGTATACTATTACCCTTATTACCCTCCAAACAGCTTTTACCTCAGCTATTACACTTTTTCCCTCTTCGATTACACTCCCTCAATTTCAATAATCCTTATTGAAAACCAACTCTATAAAACTCTAAAACTAACTGTAAATGTACTACTCTCTACAAAATAAGCCTATTATGTGCATTTCTGAAGGTAACAAGGTCCTACTAGTTAACAAATAAATCAATGAACCATACCTTGAGTAAATTTCTGTGTCCAAATAGCAATCAAGTTGTATAATCACCTGTCTATTGTCAAATGATGTATGCATTTTATGTGGAACGCTTCTCCTCAGGCCTCCACTGAAAATGTGTTTCTGACCCAGTCGGACTTCCCCGTTCAACAAATGTCAATAAATAAATCTCTGTTAAATCAAGCATTTTGTTCTAAACCCAGACCACATTCTTTGCTCTCTGTTTCTTGCAGGCATGCTACAGAAAGTTCCAGAACATTTTCCTTTGACATTCTCTTCATCTGCATCCTGTGCCATCTGTTTTTGTTTCATATGGGAACTCACTAGCCAATCACTTCACAACAATGACTGCAGCTGCATCCTGTGCCATCTGTTGCTGTTTCATATGGGAACTCACTAGCCAATCACTTCACAACAATGACTGCATCAAAGATACCACATTTTCCTGCTTCTTCCCTTGCTGTGCGACCCAACTGAACTTTTGCACTTTTCCTACTGAAGGCTCCAGAGTACCTTAATGTGGCAAGTGATCAGATGCTTCCTGTTCCTCCTTAACTTGGGGACTCATTCCATCATATTGCGATGTTACTGGAGTTATATTTTCTACACTAAATCTTTCACTTTGCAGATTATCCATAACTTCAGTTTTTTCCCTCCTTTTTATTTATTTATTTTTTGTATTGTGAAATTTTCCATATTCAGATGCCTTTACCCTATATTTCTCTTCAAATATCTTTGGTGCTGCCTTTTTTGTATTATTTAGTTTTGTTCTCTGCTTTGTATAAATATTTCACCACATTAAATCTTTATCTTTTCCATGTCCATATTTCTTCTTCAGACAGTTCTTGCTCTACCTGTTTCTCCTTAATTTAGGGACTCATTGCTCCATCATGCTGTAGCATAACCTGTGCTAGACTTTCTACAGTAAATCTTTTTCTTTGCAGGTATTCCGTAACTTCAGCTTCTATTTGTGTAATGTCTACTTTATTAATATTATGTTTTGCACTCCCCCGCTGTGAACTTATTTTTTTGTTCTGTGAAATTTTCCATATCTGGGTGCCTTTGCCTGTATTTCTCTTCAAGTATCTTTAGAGCTGTTTTTTTTTTCTATTGACTAGTTTGGCTTTCTCCTTTGCATAAATATTGGACCATATCAGATATCTTTTTCTTTCCCATGTTAAAGTTTCTTTTTATACCTTTCAAAAATCTCTAGTTTTTTTTCTCTATATTTGACACGCCCTCTCTTGCTTCTTTTTCCAAGCAGCTCAAAGTTTCTTTGTTTATGTAATGTTTTCATGAGTTTGTTGCATTAATGAACACAGATTTGTTTTTGAAGCTTTTGAAAGTTTTTCTTGCGCAAGTATGTTTCTTTCCTCTAATTTATCTCAGACTTTTTGAATATCTTCTTGTAAGCAGTAACTGATAAACTGAGACATCAGGCAAAAGAAGAGATGGAGAAATTGGCTTTGATCTTAATATGAATGAATTGTTTGCATCACCTGAGTAGGAGAGTCCTGATGCATGTCTCCATGGTGATGTCAGATTCTCACAAGGAAATGTGGAAGGCATACCTCTCAACCTGGAAAAATCAAAAATCTGGACAAAGGCCCATGAAAAATAGGTACACATCTTTATACTGGTTAACATAAAATTTGCATACATACTTATGTAACCCCACCCACTCCAGTGGAATTGTGGGATACCAACTATCACACACAAACTGAACAACAGACAACAAAAATATGGCCCCAGACCACAAATGCTGTAGTAAATGGTAACCATTTTTTTTTAATGTGTAGCAATGATGTTCAGTGGGAAGGGAGAAGATGAACCTTGGGATTTTGTTTTTAGTGACTTTCAGTATGTGGGTTTTGTGGTAAAAGTAGGGCATTTAATGGTAAGCAATATTCTAATCTTAGCTAAAGAATATTATAATTTGCTAGGACCTCCAAAAGTCATTCTCCTTGGCCTGCTGATCAGTGGCGTAGCTGGAGTTTGTGCTCCCCCAGGACTGTCTTTGAGTTTTCTGCACTCCCCCCCTCACAAAATCATGGTCGAATGGGGCCTCCCCATATACAGCCCTCCCCCCTGCAGCCATTCTAATGTCCCATTACTTGGTTATTTCACACCATTTACCATTAAAATTGTAATGTGCATGCTACTTTACTTCTACAATGATTATTTGGATTTCATTTAAAACTTTTAACATTTTATAGCACAAACACTAATAGACATCTGCTGAACAAAACAATACAGTCTCACAATGAAAATAGACTTAGCATTAAAACTTATCTGCCCTTGAAATTCACATTCATTGAAACAGCATTGAAACCCACATTCAAAGAAAATGCATTTGGCCAGTGATGGATAAAGATTACCTTTGGGCTGTTTTCAAATCATAGGCCCCTTGCACACAAACATACATGTGTTTTTTGATACACCATCCTGGTTGTATTAAATTATATTCCTTGCATAATACAGCACACATGTTAGAGTGTGTGTTACATTTATTGTTATGAACATTTATCCAGTAAGCAATGAACAACCAATAATGACAAAACTGCCCAATTAACAACATTTCCATCATAAAAGTCTACTCGAACATCTATAGTCCACCAGGATCAGTAAATATGCACACTCTCTACAGAAGTAAAAGTCCTCTAAATAATTCCACATTAAATAGATCTATAGGAAGAAGTGGGAGACAGAAAAGACTACTGGTTGACTAACAAAGAAGCTAAGAAAGAAGTTGTAAAACAAAGAATAGGGCATCGGAGGCACTGCACCAATGTCTGGAAAGTGACTCAGTAAGGGGCATAAATAAACTATATCAGGTTGCAAGGCAAAGACAGAAAGATAAAGAAGATAGTCAGACACCCTTCATAAGGGATGCCACCAACAACCTGCTCACCAGCCCAGAGGACATCAAAGGCAGATGGAAGGAGCATTTCCAGCAGCTTCTGAATGAAGAAAACCTCACACAAGCTGTACTGCCTCAGAAATAGCCTACAATGAAAGAAGAGCAGCCCACCCTAGAAGAAGTAAGAACAGCACTAAGGAAGATGAAGTCAGGGAAAGCATCAGGCTCAGATGAGATCACAGCAGATATGATAATGATGCTGGGTGAGATAGGGGACAAATGGCTCCTGAGGTTACTAATAGCAGTATGGAGAGAAAGGTGTATGCCAGATGATTGGAGAATATGCATACTCATGCCAGTGTACAAAAACAAAGGGGACATACACAACTGTGGGCAGTACAGAGGCATCAAACTCCTATCACATTGCATGAAAGTTCTGCAGAGGGTGACATAAATAGATACGCAGAGTAGTAGAATGTAAGATGGGAGATGAACCATTTGGATTCAGATCAGGATGCAGGACAATTGACCCAATGTTTGCACTGAGAGAAGAAGCTAGAGATGAGGACAGAGTCCAACTAGGCATTCCTAGACTTGGAGAAAGCATATGACAAGGTCCAAAGAAAGCTGATCTGGGCAGTACTGCAGTGGTTTGAAGTCCCAGAAACATTGGTAAATTTAGTGCAGGCTATATACAGGGACCCAATGAATCAAGTAGAAACAGCCTCACAGAGGGGCTCCCACTGGGTGTGGGTGTACATCAGGGTTCAGTTCTGAGCCCACTACTATTCATACTGGTGATGGACCTTATTAGAAAACAGGTTGAAGGGGACAGATCAACAAAGCTGCTGTATGCAGATGATGTGGCAGTACAGGCAGACTGAGTTAGAACTTCAGCAAAGGATAGGAGAATGGAATGCAAATCTGAAGGCACATGGGATGAAACTAAGCACAAATAAGATGGTGGTAATGGCAGCAAATTGGGGAAATCAGAAGAAGCTGAGAATAGAGATAAAAGGGAAGATAATGGAACAGTCTATATGATATATATATATATATATATATATATATATATATACATACACAGCTTCAAGTATCTGGGAGGAGTACTTGAGTAGAAGGGTAGTCTGAATGAAGAGGTCAAAATCAGAATCAGAGGGGTTGCAGCCATCTGGCATAGAGTATTAGGTGTAGTCTATGACAGAAGAATGCCAAAGAAGCTGAAAAGTAATGTATAAAAGATGTATATATGTGTTGAAGAAGGCAGGAGTGTGGCACTAAATCAAGAGAGTTGGCTTCAGTTAACACGATACCCTGACCCCATGTAGAAAAATGGGGAAAAAAGGGGCTGATGATGGCAATGATGGTGAGAGATCTGTAACTAATTAAGAAGTTGCTGCTAGCAAACAACTTTATATTTTATTGTTGCATCTACAAATAATGTGCCCATTGTCATTGAGGAATAAATTATCTATGTTACATAAAAAAAACAAAAAATGATAAGCTAGTAATATTGCAATAGGGAATGGATGGATAACAGGTTCATAGTTACTAGGTATCTCCACCAGAGAGGACATTTGTAGGACTGCAGCATCCACCCCCTTTAAAAGTACAACAGCATCCACCCCCTTTAAAAGTACAACAGCATCCACCCCCCTTTAAAAGTACAACACAGTACAGTATCAGCAATCCATGTACATACTGTGGGAGAAGAACCCCACAGCCTTCTGCATCAAAAGCAAGTATTCTACCTGTTCTGCTACTAACACAGACTTGGCATAAGCAGCACTAAACTTCTCTCCCCCCCGAAGAACTATTCAGCACAAGAACTCTGAAAAAAGCCAAAATGTATTGGGGGAGGGACAAAAGCACAAAACCAGGGACACATTTTAAACATTGCTTGCATAATCTTAGAAAGTTACTACAATAAAATATTTTTTTACACCATATGTTTCCTGAAAGACAGAAGACTGAAACTTAGATGGCTATCATTAATAGTGAATTCACTTCTCACTGTTTTGTCAGAAAACCACACATTTTAACAGGAACAGATCAAAAGTATGAGCCAAACATTTCAGGAACTATGGACTTAACTTCTTGAAGCACAAGTGGTGGTTTGGGTAGAGAATTTAGGCTCTTGCTCCTTGTACTAAGGTACAGGGTTTGAGTCTAAGTAACTGTAACCACCAGTTATACCTAACTGGGGTATTTTATACACATACATACAGACTCAGACACACACATGTTTGAGTCTAAGTAATTCTAACCACCAGTTACCTAACTGGGGCATTTTACTTACACATACACACACACACACCTTGAGCAATCCCTCTCAAAGTGTCTGTGTCAAGCTACTTCGAGCTATAGAGCACCAAGTACATACTGGACTTGCGAGCGACTAAACATGTCACCAGACAGACAAAGCAAAACAGCCACAGCTGCCATAGTAATAAATCAACTTATGAGTGATCAATGTATACCTGAAACAGACAACTGTAAAATAGAGCAGCACATACTTAGAAGCGATAAATGCAAACTTGAAACAGCCCAATGTGAAATACAGCAGCACATTGCGTGCAACTAAACTTGTCACCAGGCAGGAATTAAATTAAAGCAAAACAACTGCCGTAGTAGTAAATAAACTTATGAGCAATAAATGCAAACTTGAAACAGCCCAATGTATAATACAACTGCACATACCAGGCAGGAATTAAATTAAACAAAACATAACCTACCAGACTTGCGAGCAAGCAATAAATGCAAACTTGTCAAATGCCGCCATAGTAGTAAATCAAACAGCACATTACTAATGCAAAATACAGCAGTACATACTGGGTAATGGAATTAAATTAACCAAAACATACTGGACTTACGAGCAAGTGAGCAATAAATGCAAACCTGTCAAACACAGCACCAGGCAGGAATTAATAAATGCAAACTTGTCAAATATAGCACATACCAGAACTAGTTACTAATGTAAAATACAGCAGCATAGTGGTACCATGTAGATATTAAATTATTTATTTATTTTACATTTGTTAACCGGGGGTGTCTGACTGAACTGAAAAGGCCCTTTTTCAGCAGAGGCCCAGGGAGAAAAGCTCCACAAAGAAAAATTACAGACACATTTAGTTATTTAGACATGATCAGTATACACACAAATTACAAGAGACATGTTTTTACAGTGGTATGCGGCACATAAACAGTTACAGTGGAGAGAACAAACAAAAAAATATTCATTTTAAAAATAAAGGTAATTAATAGATTTGTGGTGTACAGCTGAAATTTGGAACATAGGTAGAATGCATACATATAAACAGGTACAGTACATACATTGTAGATTAGCCACTGCCACTGTTTGTGAGTAAGATTGAAAACTATTATCAAGTGCTCTAGATTTAGTATGTATATGTTATCCGCTTTCACGAGCCTGGGGAGCAATCATGGCACTGCCAACTTTGCTTGAGATGTTGCCTGATGAGGTCTTTAAAGGAGGCTTTGGATGATGTGTTTTGAATGCTAGTAGGGACAGACTTCCATTTTTTAGCCACTGAACTACTATATAATGCATTTCCAAAGCTATTGTAGCTGCTGGTGATGTCTAGTAGTAGTTTGCTTGATGATCTGAGGCCTTTTGGCTGAGTGATGTTGTACTAGGTTTTTGAGGGCAGGACACTTATTGGGGAGGTAATAGACAGAATGACAGATGCAGGGCTGATTGTAGGTTAGGAGGTTGGGCAGTTCAAGCCAGTAGAGCTGTCTCAAAGCAGTACAATGATGAGTTCTATATGAGCAATTTGCAGCAAAGCAGGCAATTCTGTTATAGCAGGCTTCCATTTTGCTTAGTCCAGTTTTGTTGAGATTAGTCAGAATGGGAAATGCATAGAGTAGGGTAGATAGAAGCTGGGAGCGAGCAATGGCTGATCTTGTGTTGTTGGTAAGAATTGGTTTGATACGGTAGAGTGACTCCAGTTTGGCATGTACTTTTTTAATAGTTAAGTTGAGATGACTATCAAATTTTAGGTGGGAGTCTATGGTTATTCCCAATAGCTTAGCCTGTGCCACTGGAGCAATTGGAGTAGCATTTGTGGAGTAGATAGTGAATTGACTATTAGTGTTTTTGTTAGAACTGGTTATAATCATAAGCTGAGTTTTCTTTGGATTGAGGATAAGTCAGGCTTTGGTAAGGTAGTTTTCAATGTCAGAGAATCCTAGTTGAGTTGTTTGCAGGAGGGTGGGGATGTTTTGTGCAGCACAGATTAAGGTAGTGTCATCTGCATACTGAATTATAGATGCATGCTGTGTGGAGGTAATTTGTGAAGACTGTGAATAGTAGTGGTCCTAAGATAGAACCCTGTGGGACTCATAGTTATGGGCAGCTGAGGAGAGAGAGAATTTTCCCATTTCACAGCTTGGTACCTGTCAGTTAAGTAGCTCTGGAACCAGGTGAGAGTGGAATTTGATAGATGATATTGGTTTAGTTTGTTTAGCAGGATTTGGTGTGAGACTGTGTCAAATGCTTTGGACATATCCAAAAAAAGAGTTGACACCTGTAGGCCTTAATTTTCGAGACGGTTTACTGTGTCTGTGAAGCAGAGGAGGGCTGTAGTGGTACTATGGGCAGGTCTGAAACCATGCTGAGTAGGTGACAAGATGTTGCTGTCTAGGAGATAGTTTAGCATCTGGGTATGGATGCATTTTTCTCGGATTTTGGCCAGGAGGGAGAGTAAAGCAATGAGTCTGTAGTCATTAAGTTCAGTGGAGGTCCCGCCTTTATATATGGGTGTAACATAGGATATTTTCCAGAGTTTGGGCACATTGTTTTCAACAATTGATCTGTTTATGAGAGTGGAGACTGGGATAGCAATAGCATCTGCTGTGAGTTTCAAGAAATAGCTGGGGAGTAGGTTGGCTGCTGTTAATGAGGTTTTTAGTATGGAGAGCATGCTTTTGATTGAAGTGGTGGAAACTGTTTTGAGAGTAAAGCATGTATTAGTGTTATTTGTGTTGGGGCGGATAGTGAGGTTGGAACTGTCCTGTGATACTAAGGATAGAGTTGAGTTCACAAAGTGGGAGTTGAATTGTGTTTCGGTGGGAACTTTAGTGTCAGGGGTTGTTGGTTTGGGGGTAGCCTTTTGGGTGGATTTCAGTAGCTAGTTTACATTTTTCCAAAATTTTTGGGGGTTGTGTTGGTATTTAGTTTGTAATGTTGTGTAGTAGGATTTTTTGTCCAGCCTAATGCAATTTTTTTGCACGGTTGTGCAGTTCTTGGTACTTATTTTGGCTTTGTGTTTCTTTGTTTTTTTGATAGTAAATCCAGGCAGTCTCTTTGGACTTGAGGATTTGTTTGGTTTCTTTACTGAGCCAGGGGTTTGTAGATGTTCTAACCTTGATTTTGCACAATGGAGCGACAGTGTCTAGGTGTTGTAGAAATGTTTTGTTGAAATATGCTACAGCCTGGTCAAGTGGGAGGGTTTTTAGGGGGGTCCAGTCACAGTTACAGAGTAAAGTGTTGAGGACCTCAGGAGAGAATTTTTTTGTGTTTCTAGTGGATATATAGTTAGTGGTTTTGCATATGCTTGTTCTACTACGTATAAAGTATATTATGCTGTGGTCACGTAAGGTGTCTGGGAGACTGCCTGTGTGAGGGTACAATGTGGTAAAATTAAGCAAAACAGCCACAATAGTCTTTTCTTTTGCCTTAAGGTCTGTCCCTCATGAAGCTGACATCATCGCACCCTGCAGGTGATGACTTAAAAAAAAAAAAAAAAACTTAAAAAAGCCAGGAAATTCAGAAATTAAAAGGGTCATGCAGGAATTCGTGGCACCCAAATATTTTGCCCTCAAAACCGGTATTTACCAAGAAATTTGGTACGGTTGAGAGATATGGTGGAAGGACATCACGTGATGAAATCATTCTATGTTGCGCAACTTATAAACAAAGGTACAGAATCTAAGTCCAAGGAAGTCATTGCTCCACTGTATTCAGCATTCATCAGACCTATCATTGAGTACAATGCCCTCTTTGGTAAGTACCTAATCACTCATATCCAACACCTACAATTATCCACAGAGATTCCTCACTAAAAGAATTCAGGGCATAAGTAAAATGTCCTATGCAGACCGGTTCAGGGCTCTATCCCTGTATTCTGACTCCTACAGGCTTTTGGGGTGAGATCAATGTCTGGCATACAGGACAGTGTTAAACCCTACTCTGATGGACCTCCTACATATCCACAAAACAAACTGCACCAGAATTACCCATTCTACAGACTTAAACTTTGTCTTTATGACCAGTTGGAGAGAGAGGTATGTTTCCCAGAGACTACCTATTTCTGGAACAGGCTCCCCATCCATGTGAAGCAGAGTTTCTCCCTAACCCAATTCAGGTGCAACTTGGATGGGGAACAGGAAATTCATCCCTGGTTTGGCACCTATGTCTCTAATGGACACAGGCAACCTGTAAATGGTTCATCTCCAAGGACCCTGCTTACACTTATCATGGGTATCCCTATGCTTAAAAGGGTCCTTGTGGTTTTTAGCCTAGTAAACACCTATGAACAAGTTTCATTTTGAGTGTTAGTTACTGTATCCCAGAAATGATGATGATAGTGAAGGGGTGCTGTGAAAATGAAAATGATAAAAAGTCTGCAAGTATATTGAACCTATGGTCTGAGTAAAATGGGTTACATTTTTATTGGCTAGAGATAAATGCAAAAGGTGCTTAAGCTTATAAATATTTTGTGCTTGTGTTTTTTTGAGAAGGATGGATAATTTTTGTCTGAACTCCATGCTATAACCATATTTAATACATTTGATTGTCTTGCTGAAGAATTTCTGATTTTTTCTTTATTACAAGATGTTCATAACAGATGGTGCCTGGTGACTCAAATTTGAGGTATAAAAGGCTTGTGTGGTAGGGAAACTCTTTCAAGTGCCCACTGTTGTCAGTTTTCAATTTGAGATTTCCCCTGGTAAATTAGTCTTTGCCTCAGCATGAGCTCCAACTTCAGCAATACAATAAGACTGTTAAACAATACTTTACTTGGGTAATTTTTTTCTTTTTTGGTCAGTGAGAGCATGGGACTTCTCAACAGAATAAGTGAGGGACATCTTACATAAAAATGAGTGAAACTGGGGGGAAGTGGGGGAATACCAGTACAGTATACATAACTTGTTCTTATTGGATAAATGGCATGCATTTTACAAAAGATTATCAGAATTGATTTCCCTATAGAAGACACATTCAAAAAAAGGCATTAGAATACTTGAAAATCAAATGTGTAGAGACATGGAAAAACACTTCCTACTGAATGCTTGGTAACATTCAGAGACCAGCAGGAAGAGGTTAGAGAAGGGGAAGAAAGAATGAGTAGTAGGAGGATTAAATCCTTATGCAGGTAAATACATTAATGATAATGGACATCAGCTGGGTATAACAGCCCTGTGTTTCTTATGCTTAGTCAAACACTCTGCTTGTGCTATGCTGACGAGGTCATAACAAGGCCGAAATATGCATATCCATAGCTAGTGGGGTTTGGCTTTATTGGCTTGAAATTGTCCATTATAATTACTTCAAATGTAAAAGTCATGGGCAATCAGAATCGCCATATAGCTGAAACACCTGATGTTCATAAGGGTAATTTGCATATATCCCATGTGCCTCTGTTACAGGAGGTTTGGGAGGTCACTCATTGGAAGTTCTAGCTTGGCTGGAGTTTTCATTTAGTTTTCTTTCTGATTGGTTTTTCAGTGTGACCTTCTAACTCTGTTTCAACTGCATTATAATCAAAGACATTTAAATGACCTTCAGAGAGGCACTAAACAGCTATATCATTTACAGAATATAAAACAGCACTTCATGTCATCTAAAAGGTATGTTGAGTCACCTGGGCAACATCATGATGTCAAACAGTTCAACTACTGTCATTAAGTAGATGATATCCTAGTTGTCAGTCTGACCTTGCATGATTTTGCCAAAAAGGTACTATTTACCTCTTACAAAAGTTAGCTGATAAAAGGATTCAAGGTCATCAAATAAAAGCTTCAGTTATGTCAATCAAAGTACAATACTTAAGCCATATAATTACATGGAATGCTAAGCAAATATTTTCTTAGAGAATATGAGCTATTCACATAGCACCAATACCAGTTACTTTATATCAGGTGAGAGAATTTGATTAGCAAGATACTTTAGGCAAGAATTTGTCAAGCCCCTTTTATAATTACTGGAAAAAAAAAAACTCTGGGAACAGGAAAATGAATATTTATTATTATTTTTATTATTATTATAAAAACAGCAACTTACTAGGTACATTCTTTATTATTCAAAGCACTTTCTTTGTCTTTTCTGTTGTGAATTTAAGATTTGAAAATGCAGTACTGTACTTTAATTAGCTAGAAACATTGCATACAAGACTGAGAAATGAAAGCCTTAATTACTCAAAACTCCTGCTTCAATAGGTGCCAGTATCTCCCTTATAAACCAACTCTTGTTCACTGTTCAGCATGAATTCTCCAAACACTGTAGTTCATTTAATAAGGTTTTATTATATGTTTACAATATCCGAAATACTGTCTTAATTAGCAGTGATAAACGATTCAAATTGCTGCACATCATATTCTGATTGTCCTGAACAACATAAATTGACAGTCTCTAGATAACCTGTTTTCTGTACTCGTGCTCGAGTGTTAGACATCTTTTTTGAAGTAACAGGTGGAACAAACTTATTAACCTTAACTGCCCTGCTATCCTAAACACAGCATATTATATTCTCTATTTCAGTAATTTTCCTCTGTTGACTATATCCACACCCCTAGCCTTGATTCTCAGTCTACGTCTTCTTTATCAGCTTAACTTATCTCTTCTTTCCTTGAGAAAGTACATAACAAGAACTCTCTGCAATCTTCCCTTGACAAACTGTTATTTCAGCAAGGTCAACATTCAGTGGAAGATTCTTTGTTTCTGCTTTCCAAAATGTATGCATAAATAAACCACCATTTCTAGGCTTTATTCTTTAGCCTGTCTAAATGTCTAATAACTGCTGTACAATGAAAAACCCTGATCTAACATGAATGAATTAAAACTCTGTTAATACTACTGACTCAGAAGCACAGGATCTTCTATTGTGGACACAATCTTCTTTTTGGACAATTAACAGGAAGTCTTAGCTCAGACTGCTAAATTACTTGCTGAAAGAAGCATGCAAACTGGCAAAGGACAAGTCAGCAAACATCTTTACAGATTCTAAATATACTTTTGGAGTAGTGCACGATAAAGGGACTTTGTGGCATGAGCAAGATTTTCTTACTTCACCTGGGAATCAAATTGAAATTTTTTCTCTAACATTTGTAAGATGCACTACTTTATCCAAGAACTATAACAAGGTTAAATGTGTTGCCCATCACCTTGATATCCATGTCACTTAAGGGAATGCATTAGCTGATTGGACTGCCAAGCAAACTGCATCCCATTTGGAGCTTTGAGCTCAGAAATATTAAGCAGACTTATATCAACTGGCACCAGTCTTTTTGGCACCTACCAGACTGCAGGTAGTGGCACTATACATGTTTTTACCTTACTTAAACTATACTTGCCATCTCCTTTCTCATACAGGAAATATTTAAAGTGAAGAAACATGAGAGGTGGAGAATAAGTGGGAGGCCTCAGCCACCGGTGAAATACAACTACTCATCTTTTTCACTTATTCGGTGAGGTGGGGGGGGTGAGCCCCACCTGGAGCGATGAAGAGTCAGCAAGCAAAGGAGAGTAGTAGTGCTGAAATTAAATTTATCCCCAAGTCTCAAGTCTTGGTGAGTAACTTCATAAGGTGGACCCTGTTTTTCACAAAATCTCACCAAGGCGACGTTGATATATAAACTGTATTCATATAGCATACATCATGGACAGAAGTCAAAAACAAAAAAAAGATAGCTGGGTGCACAGGACCCAGAGTAAAAAAGTGTCCAATCCTGGTAGGTGCACTGATACCAGGACTGGAAAAAATGACAGTGTAGAATCCATAAAATACAGAAACATTCCTACAATGGGGCCAGACCAGGCCCAGGGGGAAGATGGCCCCCCTGTTGTAGAAAGAAATAGTAGTCCACAAAAATCACAAAAATTGATTGGCCAAAGAAGAGCCATAAAGATGATAGAGTGGACTATTGAGGATAAGAAAGAAATTATGTGGTGTTACTATTATGTAAAAATCCCAGAATTTCCAGACACAAGATATAGAAAATGATTAAGAGAGAAATTAGAGGAAAGAAAAATACTTCCACAAGAAAAACTGTCAGAAGCTTCAAATAAAAAATTGCATTTATTAATACAACAGATTTTTGAAAAACAGTATATAGATCAAGAAACGTTCATCTGTTTGGAAAAAAGAAGCATATGATGAAGTGCGAAAATAAAAAAAAACAAAACCTAGAGATACTTGAAAAATATAAAAAAGAAATACGGACATGGGAAAGAGAGAGATTTCATATGGTGCAACATTTATGCCAAGTATGCCAAGCCAAGTTAACTAATACAGAGAAAGCAATCTCAAATATATTTGAAGAGAAATACAGGCAAAAGCATCCAGATATGGAAAATTTCGCAATAAAAAATTAATAGCACAAAGAAGTAATGTGGAAAAGAAGATTAGTAAAGCAGAAGTTAAAGAAATAGAAGTTGAAGTTAAGGAGTGCCTGTGAAGTGAAGGATTTAATGCAGAAGGTCTAACACAGACTACATCACAGCATGATTGAGTAAGTCCCCAGAATAAGGAAAAGCAAGAAGATCAGGAGACATGTGAAGAAGAAATATGGACGTGGAAAGGAAAAGAGATTTAATATGGTATGGTATTTATGCAAAGGAGAAAGCAAAACTAACCAATATAAAAAGAGCAGCACCAATGATATTTGAAGAAAAATATAGGCAAAGGAATCCGGATATGGAAAACTTTACAATACAAAAAATAAGAAAACTAAGAGGAATAGTAGAAAAAGAGATTAGTAATGGAGAAGTCAAAGAAATAGAAATTAAGGTAATGGAACAGCTGCAAAGAGAAGGATTCAGTGTAGAAAATCGTATGCAGAAAGCACCACAACAGGATAGAGCAATGGATATCCAAATTAAGAGGAAACCAGTGGAACAGGAAGTAATCAGTCAGGTGCCATATGAAGATATTTTGGAGCCTTCCACAGGAAGCCAGTATAAATGTTCACTTGAAGCTAGACAGCAAGGAAAGGAACAGGAAACTGTGGAAACTCTGATGCAGTCAATGTTGAGGAGTGAGAGGCCAGTGAGTTCCCATAAGATAGAGCAACAGATGGCACAGGATGAAGTTGTGCCACAGGAAGATGGTATAGAATCTTCTATAGAATGCCCGCAGGAAACAGAGAAAAAAGGGATGTGCCCTCAGTTTGGAAGAAAACGAGTTAAGAGAAGAGTTCCTTGATTTAATAGACAAAGACAGATATATCAAGATCAATGAGAGAAATAGACTGCAGAAGGTTAATAAAGCCCCAAAAGTCAGAAGCTTGATAAAACAAATGAACACAGTAATTAGGACTGTCCATAGAGACCCATGCGATATAGCAGATGTAAACAGAATATATTACTGTGCTGCTAAATTAATAACTGATAAAATTCTACCACAGGAACACAGGTTAGCAAGGGAAAGGAAGGGATGAAAGTGAATACCATCATGGAAATATTGAATAGAGAATACTATAAAGCAGCTAAGACAAGAAGTGTCACTGTTAGAAAACTATAGAAGAGGGAACAGATCAACAAAAATACTAAGAAAGATAGATGTGATGAAAGCAATGCGCACTATTAGAACAGACCAGGATCTATCATGTACTATTGCAAATAAACTAAATATTTCAGCACAGCAGAAAGACTTAGAAGATACAAAGATAAATATAAAGGAAAAGTACAAAATAAGCAATTTACTGATGATCCACAAAAATTTTGGACAGAATTGGGAAAAAGGGTAAAAGGAATTGTAAGGCCACCAAAAAAGAAGAAATAGATATATTTTGGAGAAGTATCTATGAAGATCCTGTGGAACAAAGATGGTAAATGGATAGAAGTAAAAGAAAGAATAAGAGGATTAAAGGTACAAGATATGAAATGGGATGAAGTAACAGCCAGAGAGATTGAAACAAAGTTAAGAAAAGCCTCTGGGAAACCCCAGGCCCAAATGCAGTACCTAATTTTTGGCTTAAAGTATTAACATCTTTGCATGAGGATTTAGCCATGAGTAAGAACTATTTATATGTGCACCCTGAATAGACACCGCACTGGTTAACAACAGGAAAAACAATGCTCTTACCTAAGAGTGAACCTGCAAGCTACCCAAAAAATTATAGACCAATAACTTGTCTTCCAACGATGTATAAACTATACATGGGAAATGATGTTGACAGAGTTTATAGTCATTTAGAAGAAAACTCAATTAATGCAGTAGAATAAACGGGCAATAAAAGAAAGTCATATGGAAAAAAGGATCATTTGCTGTTAAAGTTATAGTGGAGAAAAGATTTGTAAAGTGCTTTAGATTACTATACAGTTTAATTCTACAGACTTCAAGCTTCAGGAATTGTAGGAAGACTAGACAAGAATATTAAGATCAGATGAGGAAAAGTATGTGAAAGGACTAAACTTATGTAGAGAGATGGCCTACCTTTTGTATTGATTATTAGAAATTCATAATCAGAATTAAAAAAAAATGTAGCCCCCATAAAATGTTAGTGGAGGAAACCCATGCGAATGCCTACAACCCCTCCCCTTTCCACTCAGGAACTACAGTTAAGTGATGATGCTAACATTTCATATCCGGATTAAGTTTTTGTTTTGCAGCAATTACGAAACTGCTGTAGCTCAGATCTTTTTACAGATAAAACTGACTATAATCACAACGGAGAGATCCAGTCTACATTGCCCAACTATTATTCTGTGTCTTGGACATCCATCCTAAGTCTGAAAGATCCAAAAAGAGAACCTTTGCCAGAAGTGGAGCCATGAGTGTTGGCAAAAGTTACTTATAATTCCACAGCCTTGAAGAGACCTTCACTTCTCTATGTGCTATTCCTGCTAATCTCAATCATCTTTTCATGTGGTGATTTTTTTATGATATTTCAAATGGCAACACCTTGCAGATTCTGAGACTTAATTGTCAAGCCAACAGCCATAGCCTGCAAAAGCTTCTCACTTTGATTTCTGACATTGTTAGCAATCAGATGTCTTGGAAATGGATCCTTATTCAATGGTTACTGATCCACATTCTTTTGATTTATGCTTCCAAAATAATTTGCGAGTGGCATCTGCTGGAGTTGGTCAATGCTTTTCTTTCACTCTTTGAGCGGAGACAAGTGTTCATATAACTGAAACTTCCTGAGCTTTTAAAAATGACCAAGAATGAGATTGAAGCCATCCTCTCTAAACTTGCCCAGAGTTTTCATGTTGCAACTACAAATTACTCTGTGGACAACAAATGCATTTTTTTCTACCCATAAAATGTACTGACTATGGCCTTGTATCTCAAGCAGCAGCTGTAGGATAGTATGCAATGTAACACTGATGGACATCTACATTATTCATTTAGATACAGATTAATCCACTGATGTCATAAAAATTACATACCAAGAAACATACTGCAAAAAAAGTTGTACCAAGAAAGATACTGCAAATTGTCATCCAAAATGTAATAATTTTACAGGAGCCTAGGTGACTTATGCCAGTGCTGCAAATGTATTGAACTATTGGGTGTGTGCTTATCTCTCTCTCTACCCCCTTCTGAAATCTCCCAAATAGCCTTCTCTGCTTTTATAAAATGGCACCTGGAACTAAATAGGTGACTCACCGGCTAGTGGCAATGTCGCATGGCATAATGCAAGTAATTATAATCAAATTTTCTTTTTACAATTAACTAAAGTCTCAAAAAGCTACGAGTGTTACAATAAGACATACTGTATTGAGTCAGTATGTAGTCTGAATAATCTTACTAGAAAGATGCATTCAGGAGGGCATGAAGTTCAAGTGATAATAATACTAAGACTATTGCTACATATGTGTAAAGCATGCTTACCCTTGGTTTCCAGCTAATTGGTCTGGGAGTTGTTATACAGAGCATGTTGTTCCTTTGGATAGGCAGGTTAATGAATTTCCACAAGGATGAATTTAATTTGTAAGACAGGCTGATAAAGAGAATAAAGAGAAGTTTTTTTTTTTTTTTGCAATTTCATAACTCAGTTGGTAGGCTGGTCAAATGGATCTTTCCAGCCATGACTCATGCTCAAAAGGAACAGCAAGCAAATTGCATCACAACATCCCTTTGTGAGGTAAAGAAGCATTAAAAAAGGTAATATTCAGGGTTAACATTTGAACACTGTATAATACTTAAAGCAAGAGGGGTCTTTTTACAAAAAAACTATTTATAATATTTGCAACACTACTTTGTCTCATATTAGTATTTACAATATTCAAAACTGGGATTTTGATGTATGAAGAGGAGAAGATAGAGACGATAAATGTGCTTGTTTTGTTATAAACTTCTTGGATATATCACCATGATTTGGACTCTACTGCACTTAAAGAGCTATCATGTAGACCTGTGTGACTTCTGCTCCTGAGATTTTTCTCGGTGCTCCAAAAGAAATCGGGAATTTGAGAAAACTGTCAAAACTGTTAGAAAGTTTAGCCAACATTACAGTTGATGTTAATGATAAACTGGCCACTGATGGTCCCAAGAAAGCTGATTTGAGCAGTCCTGTAGTGGTTCAAAGTTCCAGAAACACTGGCAGAATTAGTGGAAGGAGCCAATGACTCAATTAGCATGTTTGTCTCATAGATGGGTTTCTACTGGGAGTGGGTGTGCATCAAGGTTCAGCTCTGAGCCCACTGCTGTTCATACTGGTGATGGACCACATTAGCAAACAGGTCAGAAGGGACAGATCAATAAAGGTGCTGTATGCAGAAGATGAGGCATTACAGGCAGACTCTGAGCAAGAACTTCAGTTTTGCATTACATTTACATTCCCCTGTACTTTGCTGAATGCAAATGGGATGAAACTGAATACATATACAACAGTTTTAATGGTTAAAAATGGAGGAAACCAAAAGAGGCTGAAAACAGAGATAGAAGGGAACACAGTGAAACAGGTTAACAGCGTCAAGTACCTGGGAAGGGTTGTTAAGGAGAAGGGAAATCTGAATGAGGACAAAGCTAAAATTGGAAGAGCTGCATCCAACTGGCATAGAGTGTCAGGGGTAGTGCATGACAGAAGAATGCCAAAAGAAGCTGAAAAGGTGTACCAAACAATGAAGAGGCCAGTAGTACTGCATGGTAAAGAGACCTGGTCAGTAAAGACAGAACAGCTGTGGAAACTAGAGGTGAAGTGCCCAAGACAAGGGGTGGGATGCAAACTGTGAGACAGATAAAAAAATTCAGAGCAGAAGCTGAAGTAGGTCCAATTGCAGAGAAAGTCTAAGAGAACAGATTACAGTGGTTCAACAGTCATCTGGGCACATCTGCAGAAAAGCAGATGACAATCTTGTGAAGATGATTTGGGACAGACAGGAAGAAACAGGAAACAGCATCCACCAAAGAGGTAGGTAGATTGTGTGAGAGAATACTTGCAGCAGGCAGACATGACTGTCGAAGACAGTAGGAGAGTGACACTGAATCAAGAGAGTCATCCTGACAACATGTAGAAAATAGGAAAAAGATAACGATGATAAAGTGACCACTGAGCAGACAGCAGTGATAACTGTAGTACTTCACAACAAAATGATGACAGAGTGTATACTGGCATTTAAAGGAAACATGCACATCCATCAGACATGAATGCTCTTCATAGGTTCATAGGTGTGTAGTAGGCTAGCTCCCATTGTGGGCAAATTTAAACCTAGCCAGTTTCCCTTATGGTGCTCAAATTAAGCTATGCCATTTGTTATTAGATTGACCTTACCCATGCATTGACTGATAATTATATACTATGCCCTAATGAGAATAGCTATGATCATACTATCGATAATTTGAGAGAATCCAATTCATCTATTCTAGATAATGGAAAATATACCAGAAGTCATATGAAATCTATCAAAGAGGTACCTGAGAAACGAAGAGGACACCAGTCTAAAGATTCTTGGATAGGTTGGCTTAATAATCTATGCTCAGGGTGAAACAGAAGTATTTTAGCATTTTTTTGCTTTCAGTACCATAATATTAATTGTAATCAGCATATTAATTTGATTTGCGAAATGTATTATCCTGATGCTTGTGTACAATGAAATGAGCATGTCAATGACATGTGAGATAATTGTGATGATGAAAACCAAAGATATGGCAAAACTGAAGTGTGACTGGTGGCACTTTCAGTGCCATGGAGCGGGAAGAGGGAGAATATTGTGCAACATGATATTAAACACAAACATGGACACTAATACAGAACTATCTTGAATTTAGGACAGGGGACTGAACACAGCTCACACAAGTTATTGAAGAAGGTACAAAATGATGAAATTTACTGGAACTAGTTACTTCTAATGTTGAAAATTTAGTTAGTATTAAGGTGTGTGAATGCTTAGATAGGTTGGACCATTATGCGATTTCATTCCAATTAAACCAAGTTAACAATGGAAGTCATACCGATATAAAAAGGAGAATTATGGCATGCTTCATTATGTTAAGATAATGGACAACCTTAAGTGTGTTATCTGGCAATTCCTGTGTGACAGCAAAGAAACAGACTATGGATACACAACTCTATTAAAAGTATTAACTGCCAATGTTGCACTGACATTTGAATTTAAAAGTAGATCTTCCTTAATAAATAAGCTACCAAGATGGTTATAAGTATTGTACTAGAGCAAAGGGCATCATGCCTGTACAAGAACTACATACACTCACAAAGGAAGTCTGGTAATTCAAATTTAATTCTGATACTTGTAAATCAAACTGACACTAAGGTTATAGCAAATGTGTTCAATGAGCACTTCAGAAATATAAGCAGAGGAATTAATGTATCTCACTATTACACCTATTTTAAATCTAAGGAAATGGCTTAGATTATTATAACACTAGACATTTTTATTATCATGAAATCACTAAAGGAAAAAACACTTCCTTGGGTGATGAAATTCTGGCAATTCTGCCATCAAATTTCAACACTGAAATAAGCCCAGTGTGGATGGTCACAGTGCCCAAATCTTGGAAACTGTCTTCTGCATTACTAGTTTATGAAAAGTGGATCAGAAGTTGAAAGATTTTCCAACATATTCTCCTACTCAAGATATATTCAAGTGAAAATATTCTTTAGTCATAAAAATGTACATTATGGCTCACCAACACTGGATTTACCAGTGGTCAAAGATGAAATTTCTTCAAATCTTCATAAACATGGATGTAGCAAAACAAAATTAGGAGGATATTATTCTATACTATTAGACTGCAGTTTAGGCAGTTGACTAATGTCATACATTACTAATGAAATCATATATGCAAAATGCATTTATGCTATATATATATATATATATATATATATATATATATATATATATATATATATATATATACACACACACACACACACACACACACACACACACACACACACACACACTAATCACATTAATGATTTTTTTTATTGTGGAGAAATGAATATTAAAATTCCAGAATTTTGCCTGCGTACATATTAGCTGAAAAGTCTGTTTACACTCCACAACACTCACTACTTTATGTAATCCAGAGGCATATTCTAGTTTTCACTTATGTGCAGGAGTTCAAGAGTGGTGTTGTCCACTACATGCCACTGACTACCCATATAGTTAACCACACTTACATCCACGTTTCATTCCACTCAAAGTCTACAACGTGTTCTTTATCTAGTATTTTTGCACTGTCATCTTATCACAATACAGTTATCAAGTGTTTAATATCCTGAACATTTAACAGCATATATGAAGAAGTGACATGCTTAATAATTCTATTACCCATCTATTCTTTAAAAAATGCTTATACTGAATACATGGGAGTTTGCAAATATGCAAAGGAAAGCTATTCCTAAGTTAAGGGAGTGTCAGAGAAACTAAGTGCAAAGATTTTGTGTTCTTAACTAATGTATCCAATTGGCACATTTTTATCACATGATATACTGGATAAACACTGATTAGGCAAATGTTTTAAGAAGCTAAACACTAATCACCTCCCAAAGGTCTATCAAATAAAACAAGTACAAGGTCTTCATTCTGTCAACATAAGAATAGATGTGCGCCACAAATTATTTCAGTGGAGTTTCACTGGACTCTTCCAGGCTGGACTATGTGACTTATGCTAAAAAGGCATCTGGCAAGTAATGTGAAAATTATTAGATGTACGTTTGTCCAATAAACATTTTACAGAACTACCACCCAATCTCATTGTCCACTAACAAATTACTTTCTATTGGTTAAATAAACGTCCAGCATTCTCTCTGTTTTTCAGAAACAAATCTTTTGAACAAATCTACATTCTCCAGAATGATATATCCTACACTTATTGGTCCAAGTTTTAGCAACAAGACCCTGACACTGCCTGGCCCACTCTAACACACACCCTACTCAAATTATTATCTAAATAGTTCCTTCCCAGCACTACACAAATGCAGAGCACGCACTCTTTAAGACTTCTAACATTCTTCAGCTCTTAAACCAAAGGCAGAACATGGGAATCCTGGAAAGAGAATAACCAGCCACTTTTAATACTATCTACCCTGTTGTATGCAACAAGTAAAAAAGAATCAGAAGACAAAAGGCCAATGTCTATTGTAACATTTTCTCACACAGAGTACACAATGCATGGATGCTGTAAAAATCAGGACCATAAAAATCTGCCCAGTTCCTTGACAGATCCAAATAGCCCCCACCAGGTTCAAGTTTCTATGGTGAAGACTTCAAAACTGGATTAACCATCTTCCCAACACACTACTACATCTAGTGTTTCTTCCTTTAGACCCATTCTCCCCTTTCTTTCCTTTAAAAAAAAAACTTGCTAAAGTCAATTGATAAGCCAGAATGCCCAGCTCTAGGACCTTAATACAGTATCTCCTTTCTAAAAAGATTTACATCCTCTTTGATCCTCATCTCTCACATGACACCATCACTGTACTTTTGTCAGACATTGAATTTGTCCTCGCTACTCAAGGACTCAGATCTTCTTACAGCTGCCTCAATCTGTTGATTTAACTATCTTTTTTTTTCATTTAGCTAATGTGTTTGATTTTAGGTCCTCTAGTTCCATCAGCTTTATTAATTAATTAACTAACATCACATGTGCACCTTGATTTGTTAATGAGATAGTGTAAGCTGTTTTCAAAACATTATAAATATTTTACATCCACCATGTTTGATGCGATTTAAAAAATACATTTAAAGACCTAGAGACTAATGAATGTACCATTGCCAAGATTATTTAGTGCCATTTTACCATTTATATTTCCTTGGTAACACTAACACTTGACCTCTTGAGATATAAACACTTGCTTAAACTATGAGGATACAACTTTATCAAAAGACTCTGGGAAGTCATCAAACGTTAGAGAGTATTCCAGAATTCCACTGCAGCAAATGAGTTGTTCATGATCCTGGAAAATCTTTTTCTCTAAGCATGAGATGCATCTTACAAGATATGTTACTAAACACAGTATCACATAAGAAAAGATAAATAAGTGCACTATGATAAGATTGGACAATCAAGAAGTCCCTTATTTTCTTGCAGCAATGAAAAGCCTTGAAGTGAATCATTTTCATTTATGAAGCTAAGGGACAGGTTCTATTATTTCTCATCTGAAGTTGCCAGACTGACTGGGAGAGTAAGATGTTGGCTTAAAGGGATTGGAGGAATTCTAGAAGGTATGTGAAGGGGAAATTCCATTGAAATCTGTATCCATTTCTTATGATAGCTCAAATGCAATTATCAGCAGGGAGGGGGAAGTCTAAGGTGGGGGACAAAGTAGAGGCAGAAAGTCAGAAACCAGAACCCTTTGTATGAGAAGGATCCTTTGAAAATTTGGAAATCAAACTTAGGCTTGTCTTGTCATTTTTTGGAAGATTTTTCTTTTAACCTTTTCATAGGAAGTTTTTTCTAATTTTATCAAAAAAGGGATGTGACACAGAGGGATAGTCCCTCAAGCTCTGGATTGGGAAAGAGCGAGCTACTTAAACCCTAGTATTTCCACTTTCCTCTAATTTCTTTAAAATTTCAGCAATAAGGGGAAACAAACAATTTGTCCTTATCCAAAGGAGCATCTAAACGTTTGGCATTATAAACTGAGCTGGCTGTATTTGTAGATGATATTATTTTATACCTGATAAAACCAGAAAAGGATATTACAGTGTTGTGGAACATTTTGAGGCAGTTTCAAATCTTTTCAAGATACAAAATTAATAAAGCTTAAGCAAATACAATAGCTGTAAATTATGTAACCACACAAAAAATGGTTCAGCAATATCCAGATTCAAGGGGATATGCTGAAATGAAGTACTTAGCAGTATGGATTAAAAAGCATTCTAGTGTGGCAGCTAAGGATATGTGGGAACAGACTAACAAAAGATAATACAAAAGCTGAGAAATGGGAAGAACGGTTACATAGATATGGATAGCAAGTTACAAGCAATTTAAATGTTTTAGTCCCTTTAGTTTTATACACAGGTCAGGCATTTTTTTTTTATCAACCAGAGGAGTTTTGGATAACAATCAAGAGCTGCAGGATTTTATCTGGGAAGGGAAGATGGCAAGAGTCAAGTAGGATAAGCTGATTCTTCCATTTGAGCAAGGTGCTTTGGTGCTTTGGGAGTACCCTATTTGAAGGGGTATTTCAGAGCTACACAGTTAAGGTTCCTATACATAGCACAAGCAGAAACCTATAATTCCTTGCTAACCTCTTCTTTTTGATTCTTATACTTAACATGCAATATTTTTTATGTTCTACTAATTACCCATTTTTTAACTGCAGCTTCTGTTCCAGATTCTATTAAAAACTCTACCAGTGCTGGTCTTTCCCTTAGGGTCCCCCTATTTCTTTCTCTTTGCCTATGCTTTGATATCATTCCTTGATAGCAAAGTCAATCTTTAGCCTGCAGTCCAATAAATTCTTAGCTGCCTCCCATTCTATTACCATTCCCTCTCTAATTATTTGCTCCCAATGCCTTGGTTCCTTTGCCAGTTTTCTCCAATAAATTCCAGCCCCCTCTTGCCTATGGTTTGCATCCCTAATTGCAGTCATCCCTGCAGAATCTTCTCTCTCTAATACCGTGTAGGCATAGTTCTTAGAATACTTTTTGCTGTTTTTATGAATATAATATTCTGCATGGTTATTATTAATTCTTAAAGATCTGCATCCAAAATTCCAGTGTCCCCTTGTTTTTTGAGCTTCCCCCATTTTTCATCATCATAATTTCAAAAATATATATCTAATCATGTGTGTCTGGTAATTTATAGCACAAGAAGCCAAAGTGGCAGAAGTATAAACCTTCCTTGTTTCTGTACCTGCCCATGTCCCTCTTATCCTTGCACCTGATTTTCATGAGACCCAGTATTATCAAAGTAGGGTGACATGTACAATTGCACTATAGTGAGTCTTAATAAACCTGCATTTCTTGAGCAAGGCACAGTTTAACACCTGCAGTATCAGATCTGTATTCACTGAGCAGGACAATGATGATTAAATGGATAAGGATCAGAATTACAAGAGGTAAACGGTACCTTCAACATCTGTTGACAGGCTGAATATTTGTTACTGAAAACTAAGTAGTGAATCTGTAAGACAGTCCACTATTGGGTGTGCAGCTGTACTCACAATTCTGGTGGTTTCTAATTATCAAAAGTTCAACTAAAGTTTGTGCAACTTTATTGTGGGAGGTGGATAGGACTTTACTCTGCAAAGGCAAGGTATGCAGGCATCAATTGCATGTTTTATTTAAAGCTTTTTGAACACTTCAGAGCATTCTTTCAGTTTGTTCTGCTTTATGATCCTGCACAAACAAATTTTGAAGCACTGGCAGAGTCTTTTGACTTGAGTGAATGTCATAAGTATATAGTATACTTTTTTGAACCACTTGCAAATAAAAGTTGTGATAATAATACACCATCATCTTAGTCTTCATCTATGACAAAATATTCAGTTTGAACTGTAGTATTTCAGTTAACAGTTATTATGGTGCCAATATGCCTTTATGAAACAATAAATGGCATTGACATTCCCAGAAGTGGCAGATGTGTTGAATGGTTTTGAGGTACTGAAGGCATGTTTCCAGACTTTAGGAAGTCCAAACTTAAATACTTCAAAGACTTTGTATAGTCAGCTTATAACATTCCTCAGAAGGTAAGCACATAATTCATGTCTCTCCACTGTTTTTTGGACAAATAGATTTGATGGGTGTTCTCACAAAAGAACAAACCTGGGTTGATTGATTTGCATAAACAAACGTGTGTCAGGATGGGCTGTTTGACTGTACAGCAGAAAGCATATAAAGAGAGATGCTGTGCATTATCATCTAGTCAAATATGTGCCTGCCTATGTTGGAAATAAACATCACCCCCCCCCCAGACAGAGTTGTCCTTACACACTAAGGACCACACGCTAAGTTGACCACTGGCCTTTCTCTTGACCAACAGATTACACTGTATATGGGAGTTACTTAGGCCTCCTGGCTAACAGGTTTCTGCATTCAGGAAATGAAAGAACATGTGTGACACTTCACTGTTAATTGCTTTATATTTCCTTTAAACTGATCACCCTCTGTTATACTTGAAGCCTACTATGCTCAGCCTTGCTACACTTGGCTTCACTCCCATGCCCTAACCCCAACTCCTACCCACCTCATTGTACTCTATTATACTTCCGACACACATTACATGTGTGATTCCTATTTGATGACCCTCCTAAACAAGCTTACTACTATCATACAAACACTCCTATTTCTTTTTACCCAATTCCCAGCTTCCATTTCATCCTTTAGCACCATTTCCATCTACCTTCCCCCATTCCATACTGTTTTGGTCCATATAGATTCAGTCACACACTCCCTAACTCCTGTCTGTTTTACATTGCATCTTCTAGTTTTCCCAAATAAACCCTTAATTCTTCCTATTTTATCTGCAACCCCAATCTCCAGCCTTTTAAACTCCCTAATTCTTACATTCCAGACACAATACTAGGAAAACATAATTCCCTTCTTTCATAGAAAATACATCTCTCCTATCAACCCTCTATCAACTTTCAGACTCTACCACCACTACATATCCTTCTATTCTGCAACTTTTTCCTTCTTGATCCCTACTTCCGCACTACCTCCCAACTATAACAGATCCCTTTACTAGATCATACTACTACTCAGCGTAACCTCTATTCCTCTCCTGCTACTGGCCATCTTTCAACCTACCATAGCTCTAAACATCTCTCCAATTCTGTCCCAACCACTTATTAATTCTTCCTCTCTACACTCTCCACAAATTACACCACACCTGTTTAATGATGCCTCTCACCTCTACACCAAAAATAAACAGATCAACTCAACCCTCCAAAAAATAAATACGTAGAAAAATATCCTCCAAAAAACAAGCATCAATAATTTCCCAGTATAAGAAAGTTCTTCTAGGAGGAGGAGGCATTCACCCTGATACTGATCCCACCTATCACAATGAATGTTAAAACTATTCTCTTCTACACATTACTTTAACTCTACAGTGGTCAATCCCCAACCCCAGTAACCTAACATTTGCTGACATAAATGTTTAAGCATAAGAAATAAAATTGCTTAATTACATGTCTGGATTACCCAACATAAGCCTGATATTCTCACTATAACTTGAAACTTGGCTTAAACCCAGAATAAATGACTGAAATTACACCTTTCCGTTTTATCATCCCTAATGACTGTATAAAGAGGAAAGGTGGTATTGCTTTAATAGTTCCCAACTACCACATTTCCCACTACAACAAACCAATACCAAAATTAATTTCTGTAGAGCTTAATACTTTTCTGAAATTAAACAATTATAAACAAATATGCATTACTGTTCTTTACATCCTTCCTGGTGACAATACAGCTATACTGAAAGATATCCTACACTGGATATCCATAACAATTCCATACAAAATATCTCTAGGGGATGTGAATGTTGGACATAACTCCGCTACATCTAGCGTGTGCTTATTGGGTTTCACACAACTAATACCCCCACACATTACAGCAAGACATCAAATTCCCTATTAGACTGGATTCTAGTTTCGGACCCCAGCAAATACATCACCTCAAGTACAATGCCCAACTGTCATTTCACACATCCACTTAAACAGCATGTCTATAAAATAACATGCAACCTTTCCAAGTTTAACCCAGAAGTGTTCGTATCTAACCTATCATCTATTAACTGGAATTCCTAAATATCCTCCTCTTAGATGATTCTGTAAATGAATTAAATTAAACTTTAATGAATATTCTAAAAAGCTTTGCAAGGATTTCCCAACATCTAATCCTAACCCTGCCCAACAGCCAC
Organism: Protopterus annectens; assembly: GCF_019279795.1. Lineage (NCBI taxonomy): Eukaryota > Metazoa > Chordata > Ceratodontiformes > Protopteridae > Protopterus > Protopterus annectens. Next base: position 961,883,531 of record NC_056734.1, on the reverse strand, counting down.
ATATCTCTACACCCACTTTCACCTTCAAACCTGTGCCCACACCCTATATAAAACTACTCAGACCATGCTTACTACAGCTGATGACCTTCCAAGTGAATATCTTAAAATAGTGACTGATAGAATTCTGTCTAAATCCTTATAAGTTCAGTCCAGGAATATGACATTCACTCTCTCTCTGGAAAAAGTCACACATTATCCTTCTGCACAAATGAGGAAATTCAACAGACATTACTAATTCTACACTTATAGCAATCTTAACCCCCCCCCAAAAAAAAAATACTTGAAAAATGTATTCAAAAACAATTGCTAAACCATCTCCTGCAGAAATAACTCCTATCCCTCACACAACATTGCTTCTGTCCTTCCCATAGTACTAACACCACACTTATAATTTATATAGATACTGTCAATAAAGCTAGAGATAATGACAAACCAGTCTCCTCCTTACTTCTACATTTGTCTAAAGCCTTAGACACAGTTTGTCACAGCAAACCTCTACTTCAAAGACCCTCATTAGGTGCCTCTCAGCCCCACCCTTCTATGGTTAAAACGCTACCTATCCAATAGGTATCATTCACTAAAATGGTACTCTACCCTCTTTCTATATCTCTCAGTCACCACTGATGTACCAGAATGCGCTATTCTTGGACCTCTCCTCTAACATTCTCACCAACATCCTCCACAAATCAGCCCTTCCTAATACAGTATGCAAATTACTCAACACTCATTTGCACATCAGACAAAATGGCACACCTCCAAAAAAATTATTCAGGAAGCTTTAACAGCAAATGAAACATGGCTTTGTAACTTACAACTCACGCTCAACCTTAAAAATGCAAACTATTTTATTTCCCAAATCCTTCTCCCATGAAAAAACAAAATTTAAAATCCTCTCTCTTCATAATACAGCCATGGAATTCACTTCACATAGCAAGTTATTAGGGATGACAATCTTAAATTTGACCTGCATACATAACATTATACAAGAAAAACTCAAGAACTAGGGGTGCTCGATAGAACCAAAAAACATTGCTGACACAACTAAAGCTACACTTGCCAGACTCATCTCCTGCCCCACTTTGTTATGGCACTCCCATCCTTACTAACTTCCAGGCATCACAAAAATCAAAATCTGAGCAATACTATAACAGAGTTAGCAAATACACCTTTCAGAACATACCACTGAGTAGTACTAGAAACCCTAAATTGGTTACAACTACCCCATCAGCTAAGAAACGCAGCTTCTTACCACCTAGAGAATTAACAAGAATCCATTTGCTTGTCCAGTAGTAACATTCTACACAACTATGTTCCTAGTCAGCCATTATGATCCAATGTCCAAAAACTCCTGTCTGTCCACAAACCTAACAAATCTGATGGCCATTGTCTGTACTTGTACCATGTTGCCATGTTGCTAAGGTCTAGAATTCCTTATCTCTGCTCATTAGGTCAGTACCCCTCCTATCTTTCAAAACTTTTAGTTATGTACTTACCATAACTTCGGATGTATGGGATCCATCTCGCCTACATTCATAACAGATGAGTTCGGAGCCGATCCATCGGCTCCGACTCGGCAACTAATACACTAGCACGAAGTCTCTCATTGGCTGGGCTACTCCCTATCCCAGGATGCACTACACCTGCTTCCCCAGATCTTGTTTGTTCGCTTTCATACATCCATGCAAACACAGAAAAACTAGTAGTCATTATAACCAACTAAAGTTCTTCAAGAAAGATCGCCAAGAAAAAAGGGACTACAGCTCCTCTAAATCCGAGTGGAAGGGGGAAGGAGGGTGGGTACTTATGAATGTAGGCGAGATGGATCCCATACATCCAAAGTTATGGTAAGTACATAACTAAAAGATGTAATGGGATCCTATCTCGCCTACATTCATAACAGATGGGACAGCGTCCCTAGCACCTACATCCCGGGTGGCTCATTGGAAAACACTCCTGAGAACTGTGGAACCAAAGGAAGCTCTGCCTCGAGAAACCACATCCAATTTGTAATGAGAAATGAAAGTGTGCGGAGAAGTCCAGGTTGCCGCAGCACAAATATCATCTATTGATAACTTGGAGTGAAAAGCTACGGAAGTAGCCATTGCCCTGGTAGAATGAGCCTTGACTGGAAAGGGAAGGTCTTTGTTAGCCTGTGAATAAATAAAAATGATACAATCTTTAATCCATTTAGATATGGAGGTTTTTGTTACTGGTTGACCCAATTTGTTCACTGCAAAGGAAACAAACAATTGATTTGATTTCAGCGTTTGAGCGGTTCTATTCAAATAAAAACGCAGTTGTCTATGTACGTCCAATTGATGCAAAGTATACTCTGCGTTATTAGAGAATTCTGGAAAAAAGACAGGGAGTTCTATAGTTTGTTGAATACAGAAAGAGGAAGCCACTTTTGGTATAAATGCAGGGTTTAATTTCAATGAAACTCTATGCTTGTGAAAAATCAAATAGGGAGGATCAGAACAAAGAGCTTGAAGTTCTGAAACTCGCCTGGCAGACGTTATGGCTACTAACAAGGCCGTTTTCCAAGACAGAAATTTTAAATCACAGGTAGCAGCTGGTTCGAAAGGACGGGCAGTTAGGGCAGCAAGAACCATATTCAAATCCCAACCGGGGACAGGATGAGATAAAGGAGGCCTAAGGAGCCAAGCCCCTTTAAGGAAAGCCTTACAAAGTTTGTGAGACATCAATGAAGGTTCAAATGAAGCATGAAAATTAGAGATCGCCGCTAGCTGAACCTTAATGGTAGAAACTGAAGAGCCCGACTGAAAAAGGGAGGCCAGAAAATTCAGAACCTCCGATACTGGTGCAGTGAGAGGATCTATAGCCCGTTCTTGAGCCCAGAAGGCAAACCTTTTCCATTTACTGGAATAAAGTTTGATGGTGGAAGGTTTATGAGAAGAAGACAGTATGTGGACCACGTCCGGCAAAAGAGCATTGTCTCGGACTAAGGATGGAAGTGGAGTAACCATGCTGCCAACTTCAGGGACCTGAGAGACGGATGAAGCCGTCCTGACTGATGAGTCAACAGGTCTGGCACCGGATCCAGAAACCATGGACCTTCTATCGCATGCCTCTGTAGAAAAGGAAACCAAACTTGACGAGGCCAGTGCGGGGCAATCAAAATCATCTCGCTCTCCATGTAAATGGCCTTCTGTATCACCCTCGGTAGGAGGGGGAATGGAGGGAAGGCATAGAGAAGACCGGGGGGCCAAATGTGAGTCAGAGCGTCCCTGGGAATCTGTCCCTGAGAAGGGAACAGTGTGAAGAACTCTCTGCATTTCGCATTGTGAGGGCTGGCAAACAGGTCGCAGCAAGGAAGACCCCATCTGTTGAAGATTTTCGCAGCTATACCCTGGTTGAGGGACCACTCGTGGGGCAAAAGAATGGTCCTGCTTAATCTGTCCGCAATCACATTGGACTTCCCCGGTATGTGCGTTGCCATTAGAAAGCGGTTGGTAGCTACCGCCCAGTGCCAAAGCCTCATGGCTTCTCTGCATAGTGGGTAAGACCTGGTTCCACCTTGCTTGTTTATGTACCACACCACCGACATGTTGTCGGATAGGATAGTAATCGGGCCCTGTGGGAGAGCGTGATGGAGAGCTTGGAGTACCAATAGTACCGCTCTCATCTCCAGGACATTGATATGCAAATGCGTTTCCTGGATCTGCCATGTGCCTTGGACCGACCTGTCCAGGTAATGACCCCCCCACCCTACCTGGGAGGCGTCCGTAGTCACAGTGGCAACGGGACGTTGAGGTATAAAGGGTCACCCCTGGTCGAGATTTGATTGGAGAAGCCACCAATGCAGATCTCAACGGCAACTTTCCGTGATTATGATTAAGTGGTTCAAGGAAGTTCCAGATAAGACCATTGAACCGACAGTAGCCATTGTAAAATTCGCATGTGAAGTCTGGCCAAGGGAACTAAAAGTATGGTTGACGCCATCGAGCCCAACAGTTGTAGGATCCGATGGGCCGGGGCTCTTAGTAGGGGAAGACAGGATTTGACTTGATCTTGTAGGACCTGAATTCTTGCTGCCGGTAAAAAGGCGTGCATTCTTTTTGTGTCTAAGTCTGCGCCTATGAAAGTAATACGCTGAGATGGCTGTAGTACAGATTTTTGCAAATTGAATGTGATCCCTAAGAAACGTCCCAAGGTGAACGTGGCTCTGAGCGCTTGGAGTAGTAGATGCTCGGAGGTGACAGTAAGGAGCCAGTCGTCTAGATAAGGAAACACCTGGAATCCCAGACTTCTCAGGTGAGCAGTTACCACTGCCAGACACTTGGTGAACACCCTGGGGGCTGTGGTGAGACCAAAGGGCAGTGCTCGGAATTGGAAATGACTGACTCCGAGGCGGAAGCGTAAATGTCTCCTGGATTCTTGAGCTATGGGAATGTGATAGTAAGCGTCCTGGAGATCTATGGAGCACATCCATGCATCTTTTTCCAGCAAAGGAAGAATAGATTGAAGAGTGACCATTCGGAATTTGGACTTCTTTACGAAACGATTCAATGAACTGAGGTCCAAAATGGGCTTGAAGTCCCCTGACTTTTTTGGTACCAAAAATAATCTTGAGTAAGTTCCTGATCCGATCTGGTCGATGGGGACAGGCTGGATGGCTCTTTTTCTAGCAGCTTTGAAACCTCTAATGCTGCCTGATCCCGCTGACTGGGTGGTACGTCCGGGATTTCCCTTAAAGAAAGGGGGGGGTTTGTTGAAGGGGATGATATAACCTCCGGTAATAATGCGATGCACCCACTGATCGCTTGTTATGGATTCCCAAGCTTGTGGGTGCGCCGCAAAACGACCCCCGACTGGCTCCGGAGATGCACAGTCGGGCAACAACTCAGGAACGCTGGTTGTATGAAGAACCACGAAAGGAATCGCGGTCTCCAGAGTTACGGGGGCCTCTGCCACCTCTGGGGCGGCGTCTTCCAAAATTCCCCCCCGCCCCTGCCTCTGGAGGGGGAATCACTGGGTGGAGTAGGGAAAGACTTCTGAGATTTTCTAAACCACATTTTCCCTCCTCTCCGAGCCTTGGGGTAAGGCCTAGAAGGAGCGGAAAATCGGGCCCCAACGGCAGTCAAAGTCTTGCCCTCCTGCTCGCACCGAGTTAGTGTGTCCTTCACCTTGGGTCCAAACAAAGATGACCCATCAAAGGCGTCGTGAAGGAAGACTTGAAGGCCTCCATGACGAACACAAGCGTAACCAGGCTTGTCTCCTGAGGGCAACGCCTGTTCCCGCTGCTCTACTCGCCCCTTCGGCCGCATATGAAATGAGCCTCATGGACGAGTTAACAATAGAAAGGAGGGTAGTCATCTGTGCGCCAACAGTAGGGGCCAGCACCTCAGGTAGGTTACCAACAAGAGAGTCATTTAGCTCTTTGAGAAGATCCCTTTGGAGCCTCGTAAAATGACATAAGTAGTTCAGCGACCGTAAGGCAAAGGCCGCTGAAGACAGGGTATGCTTCCCGTACCTATCCATGCTCCTAGAATCCTTATTAGGAGGATGAACAGACGTCGAAGCCTCTGCCACGTCCTGCTGTGTGGCAGAAGCCACCACCAAAGCATCTACAGGCACACCCTTTGTGAGAAACTCCTTCTGGGGGGGGGCTGACAAAAATTTATTGGGCCTCGCAGGCACCGGTTCCACAGAATCAGGGTGTTCCCGCCCTTCGAGAAACCAAATCAAGGAGTTCATCGAAGGCGGAGACACCCAGGAGGCGGAAGGCTGGGCCCCAAAGGCCTTGAGGAAGACTGACTCCTCAGCTGAAGGGGTTTTGGCTTGCCAGTCACCTCTCTGTCTCAGAATCTCCAAGATGTCTGAGAAGGAGATATCATCCGAAGATGATTTGGGAGACCCTTCTGCGTCATCGAGGTCAGTATCCGATGTAACAGACTCATCTTGGGAGTCTACGTGCTTCCTCTTACACAATTTCTTCCTTGGGGGTTCGTCCGAAGCAGATTCGGACGGACCACCCGGAAGAAGGAACCGCCGATGGGGTATCCTCAGGCCCTGGGGCCCCGCTGCCGGGGGGCTGCAACACAACAGAGGCACCAGTCTCCAAATCTAGGGACGGTGAGGTAGAATCTTGCTGAACCGGCAAAGACATGGCTAGCGCGCTCCTCATGACCTCAAAGGCCGGACCTCCAGAATCCAAGGAGGTCACTGGTCTAGAGGCCACGATGGCACCAGGAATTCCAGCAGCCGATGCTCCAAGAGGAAGACTAGGTACCGAAGCACCCAAAACCAAAGTGTTCCCTTCGGCTCCAGCTGAAGAGGTCGCAGTGCCAAACCCTGAACCGGAGGACAGGGTAGGAAGCACAGTCGAAACCGAGAGGCCTGTAAGGGGTCTCTGCTCCGACCGTATGGCTCCACTTTGCTCCACCACCACCGGCTCCAACGGCTCCGAAGAGGTTGGAGGAGGAATCAAATGTGTTGGAGGAGGGATCGGCTCCGAAGCAAACTGTGCTGGAGCCGAGACCAATTTAGTAAACACTGGAGATTGGAATAGCCTCTGTAAAACCCTATCCAGGTCCGAATCTGAAAGTCTCGATGATTTAGAGGAGGTAGACAATCGAGAAGACTTTCCTCTCGGCTCCGAGAGAGAAGGGGACCGGCTCCGAAACGGCTCCAATGCTATCGGCGCCGACTCCACCACAGCATGGACCACCATCGGCACCGAAGGAGCCTTCTTCGGAGCCGAGGGGGAAGAGTCTGAGCTGCACACTTCCACCGGCTCCGAAGCCATTGGAACCGATGGAGGTGATTCACCTCTCGATACTCCAACTTGCGGCTCCGAAGGCAATGGAGCCGAGGTAGGAGGTATCGAGGCAGACCCTTCGCCCCTCGGCCCCGAAGTCAGTGGAGCCGAGGAAGAAGAGGTCAATTTTGTCTTTTTAGAAGTCGGCTCCGACGGACGTGTCGGAGCCGATGATCTTTTCTTTTTGGAAGCAACAGGTGGATTTAAGGCTTCCTCAAAAGAAGGTTTGATAAGCCCTTTCAATATTAATTTGTTCTTGCGTTCTTGAAGAACTCTAGCGGAGAACGCATGACAGACGCTACAAGTCTCTTGCAGATGTTTCGGCCCCAAACAATAAACACAGACTGAATGACTGTCTGTAATAGACATTTTATAATTGCACCGAGTGCATTTTTTAAAACCTGACTTTTGTTCCTTAGACATGATACAGGCCACAACAAGTAAAACTCTATGGAAATCTTACTCTACCACAACAAGTATAGCACTATACACAAATTGCGCCAACTGAAAAGCGCGAGACACACTGGCGCGAGTACTGGTGAAAGTTTACCTCACAATAATTAGAAACAAGTTAAACGGCCCAAAGCCCTCTAATTTAAACGGGCTTTGCCCGAAAAACAACTAACCAAAAGTTAATTAAACCTAATAGCACTCAAAGGTAGGGCAAAGGCCCTCTAACTTAAACGGGCCTTGCCTGACTGATTAAAATAAATTTTTTGAAAACACTCAAGCACTTAAAGAAAAAATAAGAAATAGTAAGAAATAGCTGTTAAAACAGCTGTTTGGTTAATATAGACAAAAATTCCCTAGGTCAAGGACCAATAAGGTAAAAAGAACCACTTAGCTCCAGCCAAGTCGAGACCACGTCCAGCTTGTTAAGCGGCAAACGAGATCTGGGGAAGCAGGTGTAGTGCATCCTGGGATAGGGAGTAGCCCAGCCAATGAGAGACTTCGTGCTAGTGTATTAGTTGCCGAGTCGGAGCCGATGGATCGGCTCCGAACCCATCTGTTATGAATGTAGGCGAGATAGGATCCCATTACATCCCTTGCTCAACATCATGATAAAACCTAAATGTGACCAAATACCTATTCATACCTTACATCTCCTTATTCTCCCTTCTTCATTCACTTGATTACTGTCAATTTCTCTCCCCGGCTTTCTCTCTAAATATGCCATAAACCTGTTTTTCTCTCACTTCACATTGTAATTCCTGTTTACATTATACTACATTACATTTAATTTCTCTATAAACTGGCTATATTTTATCCAAGTATTAAATTGTTTATATATGTTTCTGCTCAACCGATGTTTTCACATTTATCTGATTTGGTATATTTAAACTGTATTTTTAAGACTGTAAAATTATTCTTAAAATGTTTTGTAATGCCTCATATGAAAGTGGGTTCCTAGCCAGTCTGACTTTCCCAATAATCCAATGTCAATAAATAAATAAAATAGAAAGAAAATATTCTTGTTACAACTCCCCACAGGAGTTCTTATAATCCACCTGAATTTTTGAAGATTGCTAGCAAACAATCTGTCACTTTGTTTCATGCATGTTTGGTGTTATCTGGAAGGTTTTTGTGCTGACTATTTCTTGCCAATGCCTTGTCCTTTCTACTGTATTGTATATTAGTGCATTGCCACTTTCCTTTTTTCATGAGGAAATGGAGTTTGACCAAATGTGTATTCAATCAGCTGTCAGAACTATTAGAGTAAATGTGATGAAATGTTCATGAATCTGTTCAACCAATGGGCTGTTAACATCATCGCCAGAGTCCTTGAAAGTGTGGATGATTCAACTATTTTAAAATACTAATAAATAATGCCCACTAACTGCCATATGTCAGACTGTTCACTGAAAATATCAGTCATGTTGTAAGGAGAGAAGAATAAACAAATATTTTGAAGCAGGCATACAAGACCGCAACTTTTAGGTCATCTTCAGAGTTGAAGATTAGAAGATATGAAAAAGAAATAAAAGTTAGACCACTGAGTCAGAAAGGATGACTTCTTCTTTTGTTTTAGTCAGTTATGTGGCTTAGCCCAAGGATCCAAAAAGCTACAGTCTAGGCCAATGACACAAATATACAAAAAACACACACTTTCGAGCAGGTAATCAGCCAACCAGAAGAACGTGAAAAGTCACAGACATGAGGAGAATATAACACAAAAACAGTGTTCAAAGGTCAGTATGTAACCTAGGCCCTGCAGCTGTGAAGCAGATATCTTAACCACCATGATGTTCTACAGTCTAGAGGAGGAAAAACATTTTCAGTGTTCAATCCAAAACACATCAAAGATCAAAACTAACATTCACTTGAAACAAGTTGCAGTTAAATTAGAGTGAAGCTGATGTTTCAAAAACTGATGAAACAGAAATTATATGTACACCTTATGCCTAATTTCAACTGGTGCAGCTTCCAAAATTGATATTAAAATGGCTGAGGAATGGAACAGAAAGCCATTAAAGAGAAAATAACTAAAGTTGTTTGGAGAGAAGACAACTGCTGATCACAGGAAATATTTAAAGATTATATTATTCATGCAGGACAGTAAGCATTCTTATTTAGCAGTGGCATGCAACACATTTACTCTATATCACTCAGCCCTGAAAATAATTCAAAAGGTTGCTGGGGGCTTACATACATACTCCAGATTTGGTCATTTTTCTATTCTGAAATGTATAGGTTCATAGGTGAGTAGTAGACCAGCTGTCCTTGTGGGCCATTTTAAGCCAAGACAATTGCCTTTTTTGTGCTCAAAATAACCTATCCCATTTGGTTATAGATTGGCCTTAACCTCCCCATGGTTGATATAAATTACCCTTAATGTGAATAAATGGGATCATATCATAGATAATTTGGAGGGGACCCATGCATTCAGGAGTTGTCTCTGTCCATTAGTGGTACAGGGAGCAGCCAGGGGGAAATTTTCTGTTTTCCATCCCTAGACCCAACTTGCACTTGAACTTGGACAAGGACAAACTTTCTTTTATGTGGATGGGGGGGTCTGTTCCAGAGCAGCAGTATACCTCTGTGAGATGTACCTTGCCCCTCCAAACCATTCTGTTAATGTTTCAAAAGAGGCTTAGATCCCTAAACAGAGCATTTCTGATGTAATTTGATTTGCTGATGTGCAGTAAATCTATCAGTATTAGATCAGAGGTTGCCTTGTATGCATGACACAGGTCACCTCTAAGCAATCTGTTGTATACAGAGTATAGTGAAAGGGCTTTGAGTCGGTCCATGTATATGTTGTTCAGGTCCTGTAGCCTTTTAGCAAGGTATTTTTTGGGCATTCCAGTTGTTCCAGGAGTTCAGACAGATACATACCAAAGGGATATTATATTCAATGACTGGCCTAATGAGGGCTGAGTATAGGGGTACAATGACATTTCTAGATCTAGACACAATCCCTTTGTTTATAAACTGTGCAATATAGAAGGACTTTCTTACAACAATGGACACATGTTGGTCAAAAGTTAGGTCATTGTGTAGATACGTTCTGAAATCTTGAGCTGGGTCAGCTTTTAAGGAAGTATTGTCAATGTGGTAGTTACCTGGTGTAGATGACTTCCCAAAGGATATAATAAAGGATTTTGGCATTTAGTTTTATTCCATGCTTTTGGCACCAATTTATAATTCAATAGTAATGGAAACATCTCTAACAAAAAAGTTTGTATAGTGCTATGTTTTAAGGCAGAGATTAAATTTGTAAATCATACAAGATAATATGCTGAAAATTATTAAACTTTTTCTAGAATGTTTAGATTACAAAAGCACATGTTTGGCTGCAGTGTAACTCGGGTTTCCAGAATTAACAATTTCTCAATCTACATAGTGAAAAATAATAAAGGAAAATCAAGTTTGATGAAAGAGTTCTAAATACAACAAACTGGTTTTTGAAGTAGAATTTTTTCTCCTTTTTTGCCAAGATGATTTCATGGAGCAGCTCCTGGACACAAGGGACCTCTCCCTCTCTCAAGCAATTGTTATGTAATATTAAGAACAATTATTTAAAATTATCAGAAGGATGTAATCATTTTGGACACCAGACATTTAAATAATTGTAGAAAGTTTGAAATTTGATAATGGGGTTGATAGCGGGCCTTAGTTAAATATAAATATGAACTGCTTAATAATATAAATCAAGAATGCTATGATAAAGATGAAACAGAGCTGAAAAAATCTTAACTGAAAAAGTAAAACGATGTTTTAAATTTTAATACATCAGTGGTAGCAGCTGAAATATACATATAAACTGTAAAAATATATATTTTTTATCCACTTTCTGTTCCCTCTGTGCCTTCCAACCATTATGCCTCTCCAAATGGTCTTCAGCCCATTAACTCGTTCATGATGCAGAGTGTCCCACCCTGCACTGAATAGCCATCATTCAGGAAGCCAGTGGAAGAGCTTGTGCAATCCTTCTGCTGCCTCATCACTTGGAGAATATGTTCAAACTAATGGCCTGTGGGTCTAGCTTTGCCCCTGGATCAGAGTAGTCAGCTTATCAGGAGACCCTAAATGTCCTCAGGCAGGTCAGCTACACATCGCTTACATTTCTCAAGTCCACTACATACTGAGTGAAGGCTATCTGTGGAAGGCATGTCATTAAAACTTAATCCCAGACACTAGTGGCTATCAGCCCTCATAACACCATGAGGGCAAGGGTATTCACACACTCACATAGTGACAAAGCCCTTGTCCTCACTTACTGTCTTTATTGCAAACAAGTCCCCATTTAGTAAAGATGTGCAGTAAAGTATTACACCACTTCCCTGTCTGTGCATGTGCAAGCCAGGGTCCTCCAGCATCTGAGCTGCTGGTCATCGTTGTCATAGTCAGGTATTTCTCTACATTACTAGGCCAGATCATGTTCACTGACTGAATTATTAATCCAAAAACATGTGATTAGTTAAATTCTTTAAATGAACAAAACATATAAAAAATAAAATGGTGTGGCACCAAACATGAACATATGAAAAGATGGTACACTATACCAGATGCATTCAGTTGCTTCACTCTGGACACTGAATTACTTTATTAGCTTTGTAGTTTTAATGGTTCACTTTATACACATTGCAACAACAATGGTTGATATAAAGATGCTTTGAACATGCAGTGGAAATTTACAAACTGCATGGCATGTAGACTGTGTACTGAAGTGGTGGCAAGCCACAAACAAAAGTTGTGTACTTATTGTAGTTACAGATCTTGAATGGCAGTTACATCTTTATTACTTAAAAGACTAAGAATAGCAAAACTTGGTTAGATCTACAACCGATCCTGCTCCCCTTAGCCACAATACTGTGGTCAAAAGGATCCCTATATTCAGATTCTTGAAATCGAATCAGCATACCTGAATAAAGTAACAAAATATCTAGGCTCCATGGAAAAATGCCTTCCAGGAGTTAAACACAAAAAATACAGCAGCACAGATTGTGCTTCAGTCACGTCAGTTATGAGCTAACCAATTAGAATCTCATGACGATTAAACAATACGAAAGCACTTAATTGTTCCAATAAAATATTTTACCTGTAATTCAGCATTCATCCCACAAGGGTGCAGTATATAATTCTAGTAAGATGGCAATTTTTTTTTACAAAGGTGAAGTATGTTTAAGGAGGAATGTAGATTTTAAAACTATGCTGATAAAGTAAGAAGTTTAACAACAAACTAAAATACCATCAATGAGCAGTGCATAAACTGATGCCAAGACATCCTCCTGGTTGACCAGCGGCCTCATGGGTATAAGTATTCTAGAAAGGATCAAATGAGGAGAATCTGGGAAAGCAGGAGGAAAAAAAAGCACTGACAAGGAAGTCACTTGACTAACCGTGATGTCAACAGTGGAGGAAGCCAGACTCCACACACGCTGCACTGCAATGAAGACGGTCTACATTTTATTATGTAGCTCAAATCTGTGGAAAGATACTTGCAAGGCCTGACAAAGGCAGAGCAGACAAACTGCTGGATTGGAATTAAGGAGCAGGAGGCCCTTTTGAGAAGCTCAGCCCAGATGAAGGTGAGAAGAAACCTAACGTGGATTTCTAAGGAGATAAAAAAGGCTCTTGCTCAGATGGAGGATGCTTCTGCCATCAGGAAGAGAGGGCGGAATAAAAAGCAATAGCAGAAGTCTAGTAATATCCTGGAGAAAACTAGCCTTCTGTTTCTCTAGTACTCTACTCCTGCAATCCTACACAGCAGGGGGCATACGTGTAAAAGAAATTCACAGCTGGCAAGAACGAGATAAATGAAACAGCTTCAATTTATTAAAACTGGTAGCGGCAGAATACAAACAAATGAACGAATGGAAATCAAGTTAAGCGCTTTCACCCAGCATATCCGGGCTTCATCAGAACTAACACATTAGTTCAAAAACAAGTAATTTAAAACTTTTTTGGTGCCAAAATTTTTTTTTACAAAATTTAAAGACACAGCTGCATCTAATACAATTGCAGTTGCTGGACAATGAATTAATTACATTGTATTTGTCACATAGATCTCTAATGATATAATTCTCTGACAATATTAATAGAAATAGAACAAAGTAGATAAATGCAAAACTATATAAATAGAATATGTATAATAAATATATAAAATACTCACTATCAAATAAAAACTCAGCTATATATATATATATATATATATATATATATAAATATATAAGAATATACATATATATTATACATACTACTATAATACTAAAATTACTAAAAAAACTAACTGTCGTACCTCATTAAAAACATAAATTAAAAATTTTGATATATTGTGTGAATAAATATGTGAACCACATATAATTCAAACATTTTTTATGAAGATGACATGATATTACATAAATATAAATCTTACATAGGTCTTTAATAAATAATAACATATACCTTGTCATAATAATATGTTAAAACTTGGGTAAGAATTAATAATATAATACAATAAATTTATATATAAAACATAAGTGAATTAAAAGTGTAATAATGGTTTAATAGATATAAATTCATTTAAACCAGGCGGTGTGGTGGCATCTAGGTGTATTTGCCACCATATTTCTTTATAACTGAGTAAACTTAAAATCTCCCCCTTTGGGATCAAATTTGATCACTTCCAGTATAATAAATTTGAAGTGGTGGTCGTCCCCTTCTCTGTCAATATGTCTATAAAGTGCATTATTGTTGTCTTTCGTTTTTATACAGTATACATGATCATAGATCCTTTTTCTTAAATTTCTTTCCGTTTTACCTATGTAAAAACTAGAGCATAATTGACAAATGCTTAAATATATAACCATCTTGCTATTACAGTTACCTGCCCTTCTTTTTATACAACTTTTATGTCCATTAGCCAGATAAATAGTGTTCTCATCAGACATATATTTACATTGATTACAAGCGCTGCACTTCGGATTCAAACCAGGGGTCAACTTGTTTTTCTTTCCAGTAGTTTTGTATTCCACTAGTTGTTTGATATTAGTTCCCATTTTGTATGTAAACTTTGGTTTAGCTCCCAGTATTTTACTTAACTGAGTATCTTTAGATATAATGTACCAAAAGTGATTTAAGATATTTTTAATATAGCTGGCTGCTAAATTAAACTGCAAAATGTAAGACCTATGAAAGGAATCAAGACTATTGACTAGCTTGTTATTGTCACTTTCAAGGGACATGCATGTCTCTTGAACTACATGTTTATGTTTACTCCCTAATAAGGGTTGATATCTGGAATTCCTATATTGTAAAATGTATTGAATAGTGTGGTCCATCATAGTAATAGGATAACCTCTTTGTATAAATAACTCCTTTATAAAATTTAATTCAGAATATAATGATTCATTGTCAGATGTCATACGTGCGGCTCGAACACACTGACCTTTAAAAACATTATTCTTCAATTTCTCTGGATGACAACTGGTGTAATGTAAATAGTTATTAGAAAAAGTATCTTTTCTGTATATAGAAGAAATAAGTGTATTTGATTGATATTGAATGAAAGTGTCTAAATATGGTAATCCAGTGTTATAAGAATAGGTAAATTTTAGGTATTCACTACTCTTATTCAGATAATTGATGAAAGATTCCAGTGTACTAGAGTCAGCATCCCATAATATGTAGATATCGTCTAAGAACCTGGAATAGTATTTCACATACTTGAAATAATCACTGATAAATAATACAGTATCCTCCCAATGAAGCATTACTAAGTTAGCATAGATGGGAGCACAGGAGGCTCCCATCGCTACTCCTTTTGTTTGTTTAAAATATTCAACTTCGAAGTATATATAGTTATTGTCCAATACGATGGCCATCATTTCTTCCAATAATCTAATTTCTTTCCATTCGAGGTTTGAATACTTAGACACTAGTACTAAAAGCTTCAAGTCCTTGGTCCTTAGGGATGCATGAAAATAAATCAATTACATCTATAGTAAGAAATGTAATACTACCATAATTCATATCTAAAGGGAAATTCCTCAAAAATACCCAGGAATCTTTGACCATATGTGAAACCTATTCATATAAAAATTTCAATTTAAAATCAATGTATTTTCCTAATGGAAATGTCTTAGATTTGCTACCTGAGACTATTGGACGGAAGGGGGGATCACATATATTTTTATGTACCTTAGGTATACCGACTAGGGTGGTCAATTTTGGAAATTTAACTATTAAAAAATCATATATCTCTTTAGTAATTCTTCCTTCTATGTAATATTCCTCAATATAAGAATCAATCCTTTGGTAAGCAATATTGAGTTCATTAATGGAAATAGATGTATAGTTACCAGAATAATGTAACAAGTCATAAATCTTTTTAATATATTGTCATATAAAACAATACCACCCCCTTTGTCTGGTTTCATAACTCTAATATTCTCATTTTCCCTAAGGTTACTTAATAATCTTTCTTCATCTTGTGTTAAGTTCGCACCAGAAGCTAATTGTTTGAGTTTGTTGGATCCATGATAAATTTCTCTAATAGTTAAATTCTCATACAATTCGATACTAGGATGGCTGGGAGGATTAAAACTACTTGTTTTCTTAAAGGGGGCATCAATGCATGTTCTGTGGGGAATATTGTCTTTATCAGTCACATTCAAATTATTAAAATGGATAGCTAAATTAGCTTTACAAATGAATTTTTTAAATTCTATAATTGTATCTGTCAAGTCAAACCTAGGATTCGGTATAGATTTCATTCCTTTACTAAATAAATCAAAGTGGATTCCAGCTATATTCACATCAATGTAATTGAATATATTAAAATTGTTACAAGTGTGCACATTTCCATCTATTTCTATCCCATTAGTAATATTAATATTGTTGACTTGATCATAAGGATGTTCATTCTTGGACTCTAATACCACTTCTTTCTCATAAATTTCTGATTCCCATTTAGATGGGGTTGTGTGTATTGTTTTCCACCTTTTTGAAAATCCCCCTTATAGGAATATCGTTCATTGTGGTATGATTTATCATACCCTTTCCTATAATCAAAATTTTCATTCTCCTCCCTCTGCCATGTATGTTCATAAAAATCATCATTTGTATGTTTCCTAGATCTCATTTCAGGCCAAATATAGGCCTTACTACTATTATATTGTTCACTAACCCTTGTTAACTTTTTGGATTTTCTCTGTGTAATATTTGAAATCCATGTTTTAGCTTCCTGGTATTGCTTGTTATACAAATTTTCCCACTGAGAGAATAAAAGATCATTAAGAATATTATTATTTAATTTTTCTGCCTCAGATATAAGTTTGCTCAGTTTTTCATCATTATGTTTCATTAATAAACGCATAAAGTTAAAACCACAATTATCAAAAAAAAAATTTAATTCCTTTACAACATCTGAAGTAAAATCAAGACCTAAAGGTAACTTAAAGAACCTAAGTCCTTTAGGTACTATTTTCATTTCCATATTCTTAGTTAAATACGCATTGTCTACTTTGAGACCATTGATATTTTTTAACTTTTTTCCAAGGGAAAAAATCATGGTCTTTAAATTGTCAAACTCAGTATTGTCCATTGTCACTTTTAATGTCTTCCATTCCATAATTAAATAATAAAAATTCATTAAATTTATTGTCTTCAGTAGTACAATTCCCCTTGGCTGGGGGATGTACAGAACTAAAGGCAGATTTCACAGTACCTTTTTGTTGTTGAGTAGACAGTCCAGCAACAGAGGAATAAGTTTTAGATGGCAATTGTCTTTTAGGTTTAGCTCCAGTTCTTATGGCTTCTTCGTTAATGTCACATAAGGAAAAATTAAAAGTAAAATCAGATAAATTGATTTTACTACAATTACAGGATTCATTTATATCCAATGTGTTGGTTGTTCTCATATGACATTCACCCTGTCCGTAGGGTATGTCAGGACTATCTGAAGATACTACTTCCTCTTGCAATTCAGGTTTATTGTTTGTCCTACTTGCCAAATCTCCATCTCCGATATTTCATTTATCTCGTTCTTGCCAGCTGTGAATTTGTTTTACACGGAGTGACGGCACTTATTGATGTACTCGCTATCGTACTTTCCACAGCAGATTTAGTGAGCTTATCCTGTGGGAGGTTGGATAATTTATCCCCAATGAAACACTTAGCATGTTTGTTCTGCAGCAAGATTTTAGCCCCATGGCACATTTAGTGTACTTGTCCTGTGGAAGGATTAAGCCACGTAACACATTTATTACACTTGTCCTATGAACTATTTAGTCCCAGTGCATATTTAGTACGTTTATCCTGTAGTTAGGTTTCTGTTCCAAGACACCGTCACATGTGCGTGTTGTGTGGTGGGGCATTTTCACCCAACACATTTAGCAATCTCATTTTGTGGCAGGATTTTAGTGACATGACACATTTAGTGTGTTTGTCGTGTGAGAAAATTAGCCCCACACTGCATTTGCTGTGCTTGTTATATTGGGGAATTTCTGCCCCACAAATTTAATATGCTTGTCCTGAGAGAATTTTAACCTCACAGCACATTTAGTGTGTTTATCGTGTGTTGTGTGTGGAGGGGTGGATTGCTGCTCTACTTTATACTTGGTGTGCTTGCCCTTTAGGAGGATTTTAGCACCTTAACACTTACGATACTTGTCCTGTTGTGGGATATTAATCCCACACTTCCTACACTGTTTGCTTTCTTTGCTTTACATGTTAAAACACATTTGAAACCCCTATAAAAAAACAATTAACTCAATAATATGAGTAATTAGCAAAGGTGTAAAGCACCACAAAAAAAAATCACTGAAGCAGAACCATAATACAAAAACACTGAAACTAGTACACAGTACTAGGTTCTAATTATTAAACTAAAATTAGCAACGTACCACATAAAAAATGAGCACAGCAAATACTACTTTTAACACATAAAAACTGCAGCAAAAATGGCACATCAGCAATTGCAAGGAGAGGGCAACAGGAAACATACTAAACATATTTCTGAGCAATTTTTAATAAGAAAAATTGAACATACTAATCTGTATCATGCAGACAGGACAGAGGGAAGAAAAGTTATAATAAAATATCTAACAATTTTGCAAAAGAATTACAAGTGGTAGCCTGGGACTCTCTCTCACTGGTGTGACTATGTGCAGCAAGGAGACTCTGAAGAGAGGTCCTGATGAGTACAGCACTATGGGTAAGGGGAAGAGGCCAGGTTGACTGGGAAAGTTTATATATTTGGGCTACGTATTACTGCTAGTCTTAGTACTCTAAGCAATCAAGTGGCAACTTCTATCTCAGACGGTCATATTTCAAGCTGACACCTAGTCATCTCAACTCAATGTTTTCAAGCTATGCTGGAAAGCCAACTCATACCAAGTCCTATGCCTTGCCAATGTATTTTAATGGACTTCATGTTCCTAAATATTGTTCTGTATGGCTAAGCCATGCAAACTGCATGTGCAACTGACCATATTCCAGTAAACGTTCTGGTTACTGAATGCATACCGCTTTATGGATAATTTATGACCCTAGAACCTTTTAAAAACATGTACTTGTATAAAAGAATGTTTGCAAAGAATTAGAAGTCATACATTCCAATCTGATGACAAAATTGTTATTCTTTAACTTTCATTTAAAGTTTGTAAATATGAGTACAATCTTACATACCCTCTTAACTGTCCAGGTTTGTGCCTCACATTTTTGGTCTATTCCTCACAGAATGTGTGGTTTTCTGATAAATCACTGGGATGATCTGAGGACTGAAGTCACTAAATAATGACATACCTTTGAGTTTCAGACTTCAAATCCTTCAGAAAGTGTATGTAAACACAAACCCTGTTACTCTAGCAATTTTCTAAGTTTATAAGAATATTTAAAATCTTGTCTATTTCTAGACCTTTGTCCCCTCATTTTGTCAGCCTTTGTCCAGATTTCTTGCACTGAGGTGTGCAGCCTTACTACTCCAAGTGCACAATGTTAAATGCATCTTCATCAAAGTGAAAAAAAAGGATGTTAGAATTTCAAGAACTTTTCATCACTTGGATGCAGAAGTTTCAGAACAGTTCACGTTCAGTTTGACAGAGATTAGTTTTGCAACAGCCTAAGTTATAAACAGCCCTAGTCCACAGCCAATGATATGATGTACACTGATGGAATTTAAATGATTTGCAATGCAGACAAGATGATGAAGATGAAAGTGAAACAGTTTTTCTCTACCACTACAGACTACAACATAGACTGATTGCAAAGGTCTCTCTGTCATTCTCAGACCACACCAGGGCACTATAAAGTGCAAAAAGAGTGCAAGTCTCTGTGACAGCTAGCACAAAATGATGTCATATAACAGGACATTGTATGAGAAGCAAATTCTGCCAAAGCTAATGTCACAGAGTAGGTTCTACAGACTGGTGAGGCAATGCAATGCAACATGGATTTTTTTGATTTTTTTTTTTAGTTTGTGACGTGCCTGACCCTTCTGACACTCCGATTGCCAAGGAGACCAGCAGCAGCAAATCAACAAAATGGTTCCATCCTTTAGATATCTCAGGATGAATCACCAGTGCATGAAATCCAGCAAGTCACAGATATGTGGTAGGTGGTTTGAAAGAAGATGCAGAACATGAGGGTACGAGGATCCACTTCAAGAGCAGAACCCAAACATCACAGCTACCTAAATGAGCTGGAACACAGTGCCATACACCTAGGGTAACCACCTGTCCCACTTTGCGAGGGACAGTCCCTCTTTGGGCAGTTGTGTCCTGCAAAAAAATTGTAAAAATGGCAAATGTCCTCAGATTTTAGGACAAAATTATTTCCTACATTTTATGTAATAGTTGCATAAAACAGTTATTCTGTATCTGAAATGCCTAAACATTATAAGAAACAGTATAAGTAACTAAAATACTACAAGCATAAGCTTTAGTTAGGCAAAAAAGTGAAGTTATGTGCTTAGTACTGGCCATGGGTATCTTTTGGCCTGCAAAATCTGACGTTTGTACCAAAAATGTCCCACTTTGGGCATTTGAAAAGGTGGCAACCCTACATACACCACAGATTTTTAACTAAATCCTGTGGAAGGAAACCACAAAGCCCAACAGCAGCTGAAAGCCTTGATCATGCAGCATGTCGTCACAGTACAGTACTGATATGGATGGCACCAGAACATAATTCTAACCCCAAAAAGTTCTGCAATTGCATTTCCTCCCTTCTAAACCCGGGTAGAAAAGACAATCTATGCTCTAACCCAAACTCCCCAAACCATGAAATTGTATCAAATTTCAACACCTTTTTCATTGACTGCATAGCTAAACTAACTGCAAACTTTCCCATAGTCCCCCATCCACTCCTTTTCCTTCTAACATCCACCTTCGAGTCTTAAACCTATGCCTACCAGCAGCATAAAAAACGTATCCTTAAACCAAAGCGTTGCTCCTACGCTGCTGATAATCTGCCTCCATCCTTCCTTAAATGGCTGCAGACAGCATTGCCCTCCCCATTTCCATTCTTATACCACGGATATTCACACCTCCAGGCTAGTTGCCCAACACAATGCATCTGAAATTCTCCAGGTGCAACTAACACTAGGTAAGACTGCAATCCAAATTGTAGCTTGCTACAGATCCCCCGCCATGCCCCAAGATTCTCACTACACCTTTCTAAACATACTGGAAAATATTAAGATACAACCAAACACCCTAATACTGGGTGATTTCAACTACCCTGCCATTAACTGGGAAAACTACTCATGTACCAAACACCTTTGCCCAACGGTTCTTCGAATTCATAAATTCCAATGCCCTGGATCAACTAATCCATAGTCCGACCAGGGGCTCCAATATCCTAGACCTGCTCATTACCAACATGGGAAATCGATGCTCCACACCTATGGTCATCCCCTTGTTGGTCAGGTCTGACCATAAGCTAATCACCCTTAACATCCACATCCCACCCCCACTCCCCAGTAAGGAAATCTCCATAAAAAAACTTCTCCAAAGCCAACTTCATGCTACTCAAGTCAGAAGTGAAACTTCATGACACACATGCAGACGGAAAATGAAAGTTCGACTGCTGAATCCTACACTAAGACACTGTACGAGCACATCTACTCATGCATGAATTGTGCCATCCCAAATAGAACCAAGATGCTCTCCTCCAAAAAAATTAAGCCAATCTGGTGGTCCCCTGCCATAAACAAACTTTACAACAAAAGGAAGAAACTGTTGCAGAAAAGATGAAAATCCCAGGATGCAAAAAAATCCCTTACCAGCCTCAGGAAGAAGCTGAGATCCCTCGTGAACTCCTCCAAAGCTAGTTATGAAAATAAAATTGCCAAAAATTCCAAAGACAACCACAAGGCATTCTATAACTATGTCAAGAATCTAAATGGCAATGCTCAGATCTGCTCTGAGCTACAACAGAATGGCATTAAATATACTGATCCCAAGGATATTGACAATAACCTGGCAGATCAATTTAGTGCCAACTTCATCCCACACTCACCCCCTAAACAGCCCATCTCAATACTGGAAGATTGCCAAATTCCAGTAATAACGGCCACACAGGTAAAAAATGCACTCTCCAAAGCTAAGAATACAGCATCTATGGGACTAGATGACATCCTGGGCTGTGTATTACATGAACTACAACATGAACTGGCACCTCATCTAAGTGTCATGTTTAATCATAGTCTCACCTCAGGCTTCATGCCCACTGAGTGGCGCACAGCTACAGTTATCCCACTTCACAAAGGGGGATCCACCTTGGACCCCAGGAACTACTGCCCCATCAGTCTGGCGGGCATGATCTGCAAGGCCATGGAACATATTATCATGGAACTTAACCAAAACATTGGCAACCTTGAAACACTGGACCCCACCCAGTTTGGGTTCGTGAAGGGCCGATCTTGTTTCCTGGACCTGATTGACATCTTTGAATCAGTCTCCAGAGCTGTGGACAAGGATAAGGCAGTCCACACAGCCTATCTGGACCTCACCAAGGGCTTTGACACCATCCCCCACTCTGGAATCATAGATAGACTTACTAAGCTGGGCATTAATCCCTACATCACTCGATGGGTTGCCAACTGGCTTACTGACAGAACCCATACTGTAAAAGTAGCCGACTCCAAATCCAGCTCCAAACATGTGACAAGTGGAGTACCTCAGAGTTCAGTCCTGGGACTACTCTTGTTTGGCATCTACCTCTCTGAAGTACAGGCCAGCACTAAGGGACTCTGGCTAACAAAGTTCGCAGATGGCTGCAAACTGGGAGCCATTATTGAATCCCCAAATGATGTCGATACTCTACAAAAGGGCCTTACAGAAACAGATGCTTGGTGCCAAAGCCATGGGCTCAAGCTCAATGCCAAGAAATGTATAGTTATCCCCTTTGGGAAAAAAACATGTACCCATGAATTACCACATAGGTGGCAGTACACTAAACACCGAAAGTGTGATAAGAGACTTGGAGACACAGGTGGACAGTGGTCTCACCTTTGATAACCACATCACCACAACAGTCAGGAAATCCTTCTATGTGGCACACCTCATCACCAAGGGCTTTTGATCCAGAAAAAAAGAGGTAATTGTCCCACTGTACTCATCCCTCATTAAACCCATTATAGAATACAATGCCCTGATTGGTATGTACCTCTCAAAACATCTGCAACAACTAGAAAAGCCACAGAAATACCTCACTAAAAGAATTACAGGCCTAAAGCAGATGCCCTATGCTGACCGCCTTTTAAACTCCAGCTATACTCTGTCACATATCGTCTACTCAGAGGCGATCTCTGCTTAACATACAAGGCCATGTCAAACCCAAAGCTGTTGGACATGCTACACTTAAAGAAAAGAAATCCCAATCCCTCAGAGCCACACGCTCCAGGGATCTAAACCTTGTCATCACAATAAACAAAACATGCAGGAGGGATAGGTTCCTGACCCAGAGACTCCCCAGACTCTGGAATAGACTACCCATACATGTCAAGCAGAGTACCTCTTTGGCCCTCTTCAAAAGGAACCTTGACAATTGGATGGGAGGAAATTCACCCCAGGAATCATGTTAGTAGCCCTCCTAGACAGGGGTCCAGGGAAGTAAATAATGTGAGAAGAAATAGCCAGGGAATTGTTATGGCTAGGCTTGTATAGGCCCTAGGGCAACAGCCTAGTACCAACCTATGAACCTTATCAACAGGTCCATCCAAGAAGCCTAGTAATTGGTCAAACTCTACCATTTACTGAAATGAACTGACTATAAAAGCCAATACAAACAAATACAACAAATAAATCAAAACCACACCAGTGGTAAAAATGTAACCTTGCTTTAATAACAAAAATGAAAAATGTGACTAAGCACTTTCGCCCTCATAATAAACAGGCATCAGAGTCATATTACCAGAGAGACACTCACATAAATATACTAAACAATGCAAAACAATTAGCAATCAGCAATTAGTACAATCCATTTAAAGGTACACTAATATTATGTGAATACATAACTAAAACATACTTAAATATATGTATGCATGGTTCCACTTCATATCATCAAATTATCATTTAATCGAATTTCAAATTATCGAGATCAAATTGTCAAAAACTCATTTCATCGAAAACGCATATCATCGAATCTCAAATCATTGAAAACTACAAATAACATTCCACAAAGTTTATACTACATTTATGCAGGGGGGCAAGGTAATTTCCTAACCCCACTGTAGTGCAACCTTGGAGTTGGTATATTTAATTATGGGGGGTGGAACAGTAAACAGTGTCTGGGATGTTATTTATAGTTGCTTTATAGTTTTTCAATGATTTGAGATTCGATGAAATGAATTTTCGACGATTTGGTCTTGATGATTTGAAATTCGATGAAATGATAATTTGATGATATGAAGTGGAACCGTATGCATATATATATATATATATATATATATATATATATATATATATATATACATACACACACATGTCCATAGATGCATTCATTTATTACACCTATAACCTCCAACCATTACTAAACTGAAGTTAAATCAATATATTTCCATATTTTTAAAATAAACTCTAGCATTCTAAAAAAACTTGAAAAAACTTGTAAACTAACCTTTTGTTTTAAACTCTACCATTTGTATTAGTATTAATTTTACTCAGTATAACTGGGTACCCTTGTGAGACCCTTAGAGTAGCTGACTGGTGGCAGCGTAATTACCTTATAGTCTGGGCAGAGAGGGCACAGCTAGTAAATCTGTGCCAGCTTCTCCCAGGTGTGTTTGTGAAAATCAAATATCCAAGTGTGAGTATGTTTGGGACCTAGAGAGAGAGCGTGTGTGACAGTAAGTATCAATCCAGACACGTCTACGCTCTCAAGGGAAATTGTACATTTTTGTTCCTAGTGACCATCCCTCACCAGTGTCAGTGGCTCCTTGACTGCTATAGGTTCCTTACAATTAATTTTCTAATCACCAATCATAAATACAAGGGAAAACAATAAAACCAGTCATGTTGCAAAGCTGCTAACCAAGATACAGCCATTCAGGCTTTACTTAATGTAGACTTGTACCCAATCATGTTCCACAATTAAAAACAAATCAAACAATGCAAAATAGAATAATTTAGTTGATAACAATTGCACATCAGCTAGCCTTTAGCTTCTCCTCACAAGAAACATTCACTTCTAATATATTTCCACACTGTTCAAGAAATATCTGCTATCAATACTACAAATGTAAAACTTGGCTTAACCTAGAATCAAACCCTTTGATTTTAAGAATATATGTGTGTTTGCTTGGCCTAGAAATATGAACCAAAACTTGGAGGGTTTGGATACATGTGCTGGTGCTGAGCTTTCCTCGTCACAACATGTATCCAAGTCTCCTTTAAACAGTGTTGTCAGCAACGTGTCCAATAATGTGGTTTGGTTTGAAAAGTCCCTTAATAGTGATTGCAACAACAAGAATAATTTGAACACTGTGAATAACAAACAGTGCTACTGTAGACTCTGAAGGTTCAGTGAGTGGTGCCATTAAGGCTGGTACCTCTGGATGTGTGTCCAGGGTGTTCCCAGCAATGAGTGATGTAAGACCAAAAATTAAGGGTAACATTTCACATGGGTCAGCATTTCCAAATTTTCCTTTGCCAATAAACCTACAGCAAGTGAGGGCCAGCAGTCACTCATGCAGCAGAGGCAGGATGAAAAGGAAGAACCAAATAGATACAGATGGCAACTGGACTTTGATAAAGATGTGGACACAGACGGAGCTCCATTAATATGGAACATTTCATCTAAAATACCTACTACTGATGAAATGTCTGTGCTGGAGAAAGGGCTGTCCTTTATTCCTGCAGAAAGAGCAGAATTGACAGATACAATCATTGACTTAAAAATGTTTTTAAGAAGAGTGTCTTTAACGCTTATGTATAAATAATGCACCGGAGACCACTATCCAGCCTTTTAAAAACCTAGTTCATTTGTTCCTATTAACCATCCTTTATTTGATGCCATTGGTAAATTATGTGAAAATGATTTTTATAGTCTAGTTGAACACAGGCAATATAAAAATTGTTTTAATAACGAAACTGTAAATGAAAGACTGGCCATGTGCTAATTAGAAAATACCAATATTGTTATTAGAGCTGCTGACAAAGGTGGCCCTACCGTTATTATGGATATGAGTTATTTTGAATCAATGAACATGTGTTAAGTGATACCATAAGTATAAAGAATAGGATTGTTGAATAGGATGACCACTCTTGATTGGTTTAATTTTTTAATGGTAGATGAACCACTGGTTCCCTTCATTAAAGGGCTACTGAAAATTTATAAGAATGCATATACACATCCCTTCTGCCCCATAGTGGCTGGCAGGAATTGGTGTACTGAGCCTGTTTCTATATTTGTCGAGAGACATCTGTGTCCACATTTTGGATAAGAATGTGTATATATACTTAAAGACTCTAAATTTTGTACAAGATCTTTTTAACTTTGCAGTGCATTATCCCACAGATTTATTTTTTTTGTTGGTTACGTTGGACTTACAAGTCCTTATTCACTAAAATACCAAACCAACATGGCGTTGAGGCTATCAAACAGTTTCTTACAAAGTTTAGTGTGTATGATGAAAGATTTACTGACCTACTGTGTTTGTTCATGAAGTCTTTGTATTTGATGGCTGATATTATCTACAGAATGATGGCATGGCTATGGGCAATTCTAGTGCCAATAGTTACATCAATATGGTAATGACAAAGTGAGAAGAGGAATTTATCCTAAATGGCCATGATTTTGACGACTGCATTTTATTTTACCGACATTTTGTCAATGACCTCTTCATTACATGGGGAGATAGTGAGGATGATCTGAAAAGCTTTGAGATTTTTAGATGGATCATTAGATGGAGCAACCTCTTTTTTGAAGTTTTCACTAACCCACTCTCCCAGTGAAGTTAGTTTTTTGTATACTCTGATTATTAGGTTAGATGATGGGCTTACAACCACTGGAATCTATAGGAAGCCTTGCCATAGAAATACTTATATGCACAGATGGAGTATGTGTATCTTTCAGAATATAAGGGTCTCCAGATTGAATGCCTGTGATGATAAATTTAATGATGAAAATCGAAATTGGAGCATAAATGTGGGGGGGGGGGGGTTACAGAAGCTCTGCAATTAATGATAATATGATTCAGATTTCACTTTTATGCCTGAATATAACAAAGCCTTATTTTTCTTTACAAGATTGTGATATAGCAGATAGGAAGCAAAATTTGAATAGTAATGTTAAGATCCCACTTTTTTATACTAGCAATGGTCTTATTGATATGGAACCTAGTACTATTCCCTGTAATGCCTGTAGTTGTCAGTTTACAGTTGTCAGTTTACATCTACTGCTAACTCATTTGTGTACCCTTATAATGGTCAGTTATATAAGTTCAGAGTACCGGTGAGTTGTTATACCTGTTATATAGTCATCTTGTTACCTGCCAAGTATGTAAGTCATTTTACATTGGTAAAAATGGATATACCATTTAAAGATCATATCAGAGAGCACTTACATAAGGATTAGTTCTACCACTAATGCATTGTCTAAACATATTCTTGACACCGATGAAACTCACTTTTTTATGTTTAATGTTTTAGAGGTTATCAAAGTGAATATTAGACAAGATGATATTCGAAACAGAACTGAAAGTGCCGAGGCACGATGGGTCATTAAACTTAGAGCAGACAGGTGTAAAGGGTTTGAATGCTAAGGTTCCTTTGAGAACATTTTTAAAAGCCAGGGATCTACAACATTGAAATACAACTATGGAGAAGTGGTCCAGTGGTACCATTTTTACCTTTCATGTAAGAGGCCTGGGTCTGATTCACAGCTAAGCTGAGTTTTAAATTTTTAGTATTGATCAAACATTTCTTGAACAGTGTGGAAATATGTTAGAAGGGAGTGTTTAATGGGAGGAGAAGCCAAAGGCTAGGTGATCGGAAATTATTAACAAAATAATTTTAAGTTCCACTGTTTGATTAGTTTGGCCACTATATTATATGTTTTTAATTGTGGAACATGATTGGCTACATGTCTACATTAAGAAAAGTCTGAATGGCTGTATCTTAGTTTGCAAAATGATTGGTTATATTGTTTTCCCCTTGTATTTATGATTAGTAGAAAATTCATTGTAAGGAACCTATACAATTGGTTATAATACTACACTAAGTGGAATATGAGTGGCTGTATTGCTATGTTCAAAGCCACTGAAAGGTTAACAAATGTGTAGTGTGATTGGTTACAATGCCACATTAAGCCACCTATCATTGGTGGTAATGTTTTATTTTAAGTTTTCTCTGATTGGTCTTAGTCTCATAATTAGAGAAATTTGAATGGCCATCAGATGGACAGCAAATGTGCAATATGATTGGTTATAGTGCTTTGTTATGCCTCCTATGATTGGTGACACTTATTTAAATGTTTTCACTAAAGTGCAACATTAAATCGGTCTGATGAAACAACTGTTTATGTTGTGAAAGTGCTCACCAACTTTTATTTTTATATTCTATTTTATTAAATCATTTTTAGCCCTGGAATGTACACTGGTCTCACTCTTTGTATTTTTTGTAACTATCAGTTAGCTTGGGACCTCTGGCCACCACTCGTAGTGAAAGAAGCAAATGGTCAACCCAAGGGATTTTAGATTGTATGAGTCTTGCCCAAAAGCTGGGAATAGAATCCAGAAATAATGGACAGTGTAGTAGATGAGGCCATAGGAAGGGGGAACCAGACTTGTCTGAGCCAGAGCGGGCATATGAGAATTGAAGTTGCACTGCAATCAGTTGCTTTGTGTTAAACTTGATTATCAAGAAGTTGAAGGGTAAGGATAGAGCAGCCCCTGGGTCCAAGTATGGTGCATTTGGTTTTCAAAGGGGTTATATACAGATTGCAGGAAGGCAGGAACTAGCTGCTTAAAATCTGTGCAGCCTCTGATGAATTGAGGGACCACTTGTAAGGAATCAGAATGCTCTTGCTCAAACTGTCCACTACAATGCAGGACTTCCCTGGGATGTGCATTGCTCAAAGAAAGCATTGTGAAGACATCACCCATTGCCACACCCTCAAAGCCTCTCAACACAGAGAAAAGGATCTGGGTCTTCCCTGTTTATATATCAGACCACTGCCGTGTTCCGTCTGGATAGAGATCACACCTTTGCTAAGGCAGTCATGGAAAGCATGCAATGCATGGAGGACTGCTCTCAACTCCAAAATATTGTTGTGAAGATGAGCATCTGACTGGGAACAGGTATCATTAGACCGTCTTCCCTTGAAAGGAAGAGAAATAGGCCATCAGCCACCATGAGTTGTGATGACTATAAATCTCTGAGATAAAACAAAAAAAAATCATTGGGTGAGTTTTCCTAGCTCACTGGATTGAAATGGTCCTTTAAGAGCCCTCATGAAGAACCTGGCTAAAGTAATGAGACAGACTGCAGCAGCCACTGGGCCAAGAAGCTGAAGAACAAAGGAAGCAAGTAGCCTTTAATGTAGCAGAATTTGAATGGCCCAAAGTTGTAGGGATGATGGCCTTGAGGGCAGAAGTCTGGAAATCTGACTTTGGTGTCCAGATGGCAACTGATAGACCTTAAACAGGCTCCAGGTTGGATTTGTTGAATGTAACTGTAATGCTGAGGGACAGGTACAGATGGAGTAAAAAATTTCTCATAGTAATAAAAAAAGCACTCAAAGCTGCTGTCTGAGAAACTACCACTGTCATGCATGTTTTGTAAACACCCAGAGAGCTATCATGAGGACAAAGTGCAGTGCTCAAAATTGGTAATGACTGGCTCCTAGTCTAAAGCACAAGAAACTCCTGGAATTCCTTGCTATCTTCATGGGGCAGTAAGCAACTTTGATGTCCACTGAGCATATCCAATCATCCTTCCTAAGTAGAGGTAGAATGGACTGCACAGTACACCATCCAGTACTTGGTCTGTTTCACAAGGACACAATTTGTTTAGGTCAAAAATGGGCCTGAGGTCCTTGTTTTTCTTGGGCACCAAAAAGAACCTTGAATAGACCCCAGATTTACTTTGTTCTGGTTGGACCTCCTGGATGACTCCTTTTGTGAGCAGCTTTCGAATCTCTCTGAAAGGAATTTTTGTCTTAAACTTAGGGAAAACTGAAAAGGCATGGCATAGCCCATGTAAAAATCATGCAACACACCAGCATTGGATGTTATGGTCTCCCACACTTGGGGGGGTAGAGAGCCAAGTGCCTCCTAACTGCCTCCAGGCCTCAACAGTCAGGCAGACCTTCAGGAGTGCTGAAGGGCATACCAGAGAAAGTCCTGAGTTTGTGGACTTCCCCTGGCCAGAAATCAACTTAGACTGAAGTCCCTTCCCCTACACCTGCAGCATCCTGCACAAACACCTGTGACTTATTGAAGTACAGCAGTCCCCCCCCCCCTTTTTTTTTTTTAGAGAAGGCCCACTGATGGACCCATCAAAGGGGGCATTAAGGAAGGATGTCTTGAATCATACATAGGTGCACCCAGGCATATTGGGGAACTGTAATTCTGGTGTATGCCACATGAGCTGTCCCATCCATTGCACTGGGAATGAGATGCAGGGTGATTGACATGTGATATAGATAACATGGTGGCCCACAAGGATCAACAGTTGGTCGGGATGTCACTGACTTGGAGACTTTATTAAATCCCTCTGAAACCTAGTCAGGTGTGCCATATAGCTCAGTGCACAGAGGGCCAATGCTCAACTCTGTCCACAGGATGAACCAATGCAGTGTCCAGAAACAGAGCTCTCTGTGGTTGCAACAATAATGGCATCAACTGCAGGACCCTTTCTCAAATAAGACTAATCATTGGGCGGGACCAATATTTCGTCAGCCTTGCCCAGAATTGTCTCCAACACATTGGGCCCTCTCGGTGCCCTACTGGACACAAGGCTGAGGAGTATATCAAGAGGGGTAAACTACTCAAAACTTGGATGTGACCACAACAAAGGCCTTAAAAATGGCAGACTCCTCACTGTCCCATCAATTCAAGGTTGGTACAAAAGGAGGCATAATCATGTGGGCATTTTGGGAACCCTTCCCCTTCATCACGGTCAGAATCCTCCATCAGATTCCATTGATGCTTCTTATGCAACTTCATGAGGGAAGATGCTGGAGGGCAGGGGGAGATATAGAAACATCATGGGAGCCCTGAGTCTGGGGTTGCTCAAAACATTCTGGTGCAGGCTCTCTCTCTCCCTGGACAAGTTGATACAATGCCAAAGTCCCAGGGAGATGAGAAGATTGTGGTGGATCCAACATAGGGTGCGACAATCCCATCTCTGAGCGAGACAAATTCCTCTCCATGATGTCTAATACCGACACTGAAACTGGACAACTTTGAAAGGACTTTCCTCAATTCTCAAACCTAGGAGAGGCTCTCACTTCAGTTGCCAGCCCAACCAGGTCTGAAGCACCTAGGGGAAAAGACAGTTTTGACAGCCTCAGAGTCTACCTAGGTCCTTATCCCTGATCCTACAGCTCCAGGACTCAGAAGGCTCAGATGGTACTAGACTTGAATATATCATGGTTGTAACCAGTGTTGAAGTAAGCCAGGCCCAGCTGAGACGACGACATCAGACAATAGACAGACACCAGATACAGGGTTGCAAGTGCTGAAGGGTAGACCTGAGAAGGAGCAACTAGATATTGGGCAGGAATGGTAGCTCTCTTCACCCTTAGAGTTAAGGAATGCTCTATAGGTCGGTTTGGGACTTTTGGACAAGTTGAAAATTTTCTTAATCTCGCTCACTCGCTCTCTCTAATACTTTTTGTGGACCTTGCAGACCTAGAAGCCATCAATTCAGTGCAGGAATTTGTCTGATTCTTGGACCCTGAAAGGGGAATATCAGACTCAAGGAGGAGAAGGCTCCAAGGAAAAATCCAGATCCTAAGTAATGGCCGGGAATGGACACTACAGCAGAGCATTAAAGAGAATATCATGATATGAGAGAGATGTAAGAGATGTGGAGGAAAAATCTTGCATACAAATGAGGTTGTCAGGAATACCCACACAACATCCCTCACACACTTACACACACACACAGATTGTCTTATGTTGAGGTACTTAAATGAAAATGTCCAGAATCTCAAAATCCTCCAAAGCCAACTAATGGAAACATGTCTTACCAATAAAACACACACCATTCTCACATAAGCCTATATGAAATAGTCTCCTTCCAAGACAAGTTTATACTTTACCTAAAACTCTTGCATTGGAGACGCCATTGTGTAACACACAGATGCTCCACTCACTCACCAGGTTGTACAAGCAGAAGATAAAGGGTAGTTACCTATCTGAAGCCAGGATCCTCCATATCACACAAGCACTTAAGTTACTGCACCCCAGGAACCAATATGATTCTACTGCAGCCCAAGTGGGTATAAATTACCTGAGACACCCCTTCACTGGATTATATGAACAGAGACATCTCCAAGAATGTGCATCACAAATGGATATGAGACTTGTCTTCAGCAGCATTTGACCTAAAAGGATGATGCCACAGTATGAACAAAAAAAATATTGATTTTAATAACTGGCTTAGTTTCTGGTGTCACTCCAAGGGGACCCAGCATCTGCCAGCATGGGAGGATGGTGTCAAAAAGACCACATTGCTTTGACAAGGATGGACTGCACATCTCTCCCCTTAGACTTTCTGATAGTGACTAAAACTTTATCCACCCCTTTTAGTGTGAGTGAAATATCTACAAGCAACCTTAAGGTAATTCTGATCAATGCTTGGTGCCTAAACAAAAATCTCCACATCCTTCAAATCCTCCTCATGCTACATGATATAGACATCTGTCCCATGGACCAAGACTTGGTTTAAAGCCATATAAATTACTCCGGAAGTCCAAGGCTACAGTGCCTTCCACACATTTAGACCAACAATTTCAAGGTACTGTCCCTGTTTCCACCTCTCTGCTCCCACCCTGAAAGGTTTGCTACTTTAGAACACCACTCTCACTGCAACTTAAATGGGCAGCCATAACTGATCATCATCCTCTAAAATCAGTTAATTCAAAGGTACCATCCCTGTTTCCATCTCTCTGCTCCTACCCTGAAAGGCTTGCAACGCTAGAACATCACTCTCACTGCAGCTTAAACGGGCAGCCCAAACTTTTTTATCGTCCTCTAAAATCAGTTAATTCCAAGGTTATCTTTACAATCTTGTCTCTGTGTATACTAGAGAAACACACCCACACTGGGTCTATAGCACGGCTGGCTTTCCACTAATTTCCCAATTTAAATTCTTCTCTCCTAAAAATTGGCCTACAGATTATAACTTCAGCATTTCAATACTAAAATGAAAGCCTGGTGAATACAAATATGTTTTTTACATTGCCTAAAAGTACTTTAGTTGTATTCACAGGCTCCTGGAATCTTGTGGTCTGGTTAATCCTCACTCGCTCTTTGCCCCACACTGCCCAGATTCCCACCTGCCTCCAGTACTACTAAATTTAAACTACTGTAACCACATCTTCTTTATCTATCCAACCATCTGCTTACACATCACAAGGGAGATTTCCCCTTCTGTAAGACAATCCTCCCTCTCTCCTTATAAACTTCTCTCCAATATAACTAGCTCTAAAATGTCATGCCCACTTTAATCCTTACCACCAAAATACTTACGAATATTTCCTCTATTCCCTCTGATGCTTGTTCTCTACCTCCTCACCACCTATGAAAACCCGTACTATCTAGGATTCTATTATCCAAAAAGTCAAACCACCTCCACAATATCCTCAAATATGACAGACCATTTAATAATTCCCCTTACAACTAATCCTCACACCCTATAACCTATCATCCCATTAGATCCAAAACTAACAACTCCAGAACTAAACACCATCAAAAACTAATAAATACATTTTTAAAGCTCATAGTCAGTCTAAACTACAAATTAGTAATGGATGGTGACATCCACCTAAACCCTGGCCCATCTTTATCTGGGAACACTGGCCTCCATTTTAACAACCCCACTACCAACCAACCTCTTAATAGGCCCCCTGGTACACATCTGGCCCTTCACTTAAATATCAGAAGCATAAATAATAAAGTCAACAACCTGCACGCCCTCATAGCAGTACATAAATAATAAAGTCAACAACCTGCACGCCCTCATAGCAGTACATACCCCTGACATATGTCTTACAAAAACCTGGCTAAAACCTATAACTGCTGATGAGATACTTCCGCCTGGGTATAACATTCTTAGACTGGACCATTCTATTAGGAAGGGAGGAAGAGTAGCTATACTTTATAAAAATACGCTAAATGTTACCAGAGATTCCTTACAACCACCTCTGTTCAAAAATGCAAAAATTCTTATTATCAAATTATGAATTAACAACAAAAGCATAAACATTGTATCTACATTCCCCCAGGCAATAATACAAACACCCTAGAAGATATGCTCCACTGGTTATCCAATACCTATCCACAAGAAACCCTCATTCTTGGAGACTTCAATATAGATTGGAACACCTGCTCCTTTGCAGCCCCAGCTACCCACATAAATCTACACGGGTTCACACAAATAATAACTTGTCCCACTAGAATTAGTAAACCCTCTAACAAAGAAAGTATCCTAGACTGGATACTTATCAATAGTCATTCCCATATGTACAAGCCTGGGACACTCCCTAACGACAGTACAGTTTTGTACCTACCATAAATGTAGATGTCCGATAGATATGCAACTGCAGTCATAACATATGGGTTGTCCTGCCTCAGGCAGCCCTCGGTCGGCCGGATTCCAACGTCTGGGTCCGGCGTCGGCTGGTGTCGCCTCCTCTCTGACGTCAGAATGGCTGGAGTATAAAGGCATCGGCCGACGCCATCTTCTTCTTCAGTGTTTCTTGCCCAGATGTCAGGTGCCCTCCTAGGAAGGCTAAATTTGGTGAATGGATAAACAATTCCAGACATGCACAACAGTAATAAACAGATACACCATAGGAGATACCCCCAGCTAATAGGAATAGGGGTAGCGGACCCATAAAGAAGGTTGCAGAGGGGTAGGAGGGTGGGAAAATCCGACTGCAGTTGCATATCTATCGGACATCTACATTTATGGTAGGTACAAAACTGTACTATGTCCTTCAAGAATGCAACTGCAGTCATAACATATGGGTTGAATACCATAGCCAAGCTGGGGGTGGATGGAACTAAGAAAGTGATGGTGTAGCTAAAATGCCCTGCAGGACTGCCGAAGCAAAGCCTGCTCGGGATCTGGAGTATAAAGGCAGGCTGTAGTGCTTGGTAAATGAATGCACGGAGCTCCATGTAGCAGCCTCTAGAAAGCTGTGGATGTGGCTATAGCTCTGGTGGAGTGTGGCCTAATATTGGCTGGCACACCTTTTCCATGAAAAGAGTAGCAGAATCTGATGCAGTGTCCAATCCATTTGGAAATTGTTTGTTTGGAGATTGCTTTTCCTTGTATTCCAGCAGCATAGGCTACAAACAGTTGGTCAGACTTTCTGGTGGCCTTAGTTCTGTCCAAGTAGTAGCGTAGTTGTCTGTGTATGTCCAAAGTATGCAGCAGTGCTTCCCCCCCGTTTTGAAGATTGGGGAAGAAAGTAGGCAGGTGAATGGCTTGATTTAGAGACACACTGGAAATTTCTTTTGGCATGAATGAAGGATTGGTTCTTAGAGAGACTCTGTCCTGATGAAAAATGAGAAAAGGAGGTACTGCCATGAGTGCCTGTATCTCCGAGACTCTTCTTGCTGATGTGATTGCCAATAGGAAAACTGTTTTCCATGAGAGAAATTGCATTTCTGAAGTTGCTGCTGGTTCAAAGGGAGGAAGAGTTAATTTTTCCAAGACGAAATTGAGGTCCCATGCAGGTACTGGTGGTTTCCTGGGAGGTTTGATATTCTTTTTCCCTCTTAGGAACTGTCTTAGCAAAGGATT
The DNA here is from genome assembly GCF_019279795.1 of Protopterus annectens. Classification (NCBI taxonomy): domain Eukaryota; kingdom Metazoa; phylum Chordata; order Ceratodontiformes; family Protopteridae; genus Protopterus; species Protopterus annectens. The sequence continues at coordinate 961,847,843 of NC_056734.1, read as the reverse complement.
GTATTTTGCTGAGATTGCAGAGGCATGAATCTTTATGGAGGAATATGAGAGACCAGTATGAAACATTTCTGCCAAGTATTCCAATATCTGAGGTATACTCAATACTGTTGTATCCTGACCCCTGTTAGCATTCCAGATGATGAAACTCTTCCACTTGGCTGAATAGGTTTTTCTGGTGGAAGGTCTGCGTGCTTCCAGTAAGATCTCTTGAACTTTTTTGGAAAGAGATATTGGAAGGAGTTATGGTAACCTCCAGGCTGTCAGATGCAATGTTTTCAGGTTTTGATGAACATTCCTGTAATTGTGTTGTGTTGGAAGCAGAGGCCATAGGGGCAGGGGCCATGGCTTCGTCCGAGTTATGCTCAACAGCAATGGGTACCAGTGCTGCCTTGGCCAGTCTGGAGCTATCAAAATGCCTGTTGGTTGTTCTGCTTTGATCTTCAGTATCACCTTGGTCAGCAGTGATAGAGGAGGGAATGCATAAATTGTTAGGGAATTCCAGCTGAAGGAGAGAGCATCCGTTTTCCAGGCTAGAGGATGGTGGGCCCTTGTACAGAACTTTTCCAGGTGATGATTCATGTGAGAAGCAAAGAGATCTATGTCCAGTCTTCCCCATGTCCTTGTTATTTGTGAGAAAAGGTGAGGATGCAGCATCCATTCGTGTGGATCCAAGAAATTTCTGCTCAGCTTGTCCGCCAGTACATTGTCCTTGCCTGGCACAAACTGGGATTGCAAATGAATCTTCAGACTTGGGGATTTTTCCCAGAGAATCATTGTTAGTCTGCAGAGGGGATAAGAATGAGTGCCTCCCTGCTTGTTTATATACCACATGACAGTGGTGTTGTCTGTCCTTATTAGCAAGTGTCCTTGTTGAAGTGATTTTTCGAAAGTCTCGATTGCATGTATCACTGCCAACATCTCTTTTTGGTTTATGTGCAGATGCCTTTCCCTTGGTGTCCATTGACCTTGAATGCATCTGCCGTCCATGTGCGCCCCCCATCCATGGTCTGAGGTGTCTGTTGTAATCATTTGACCTGCTTGATGTTTGTTGAAAGACATGCCATTGTTTGAGCTTGCTTGAGCCCACCACAAAAATTCTCTTTGCAGACATGGAATGAGTGGTATTACGTCCTCTAGGCTTTGGCTGTGTTGGGACCATAAGCTTTTTAAATACCATTGCAGCTTTCTCATATGAAGTCTTGCCAGAGGTATCAGAAGAATGCAAGATATGCCATGAACCCCAGGGCCTGCAGGATTTTCCTTGCAGTCAGCTGGGAGAGCTTTGCTAGGCCTTTGAAGTACTCTGGTAACTGCTGTTGTTTTTCCTCTGTGAGATAAGCCATCTGTGATTTTGTGTCCAGTTTGGCTCCTAGGAAAATAATTTGTTGGGATGGCAGAAGTCTTGATTTCTGAATGTTGACTGTGTATCCCAAGGCCTGTAGTAATTGAATGACATAATCCAAGTTTGCTATCAAGGTTTGTTTGTTGTCTGCTTGAATGAGGCAGTTTTCCAGGTAGGGGTATATTTGAAACCCCTGGAGTCTGCAGTGTGCCACTACTGATGCCAGGCATTTCGTGAACACTCTGGGCGCAGTAGATAAGCCAAATGGCAATGCTGAGAATTGATAATGCTCTGTCCCTGCAAGAAATCTGAGGTATCTTCTGCAGCTTTGTCTGATTGGGACATGCAGGTATGCCTCCTTGAGGTCCAGAGTGACCAGCCAAGACCCCTTGCCCAGCATGGGAAGAAGTTGCTGCAACGTCAGCATTTTGAACTTTGGCACAATGAGATAAGTATTTAGAGTAGACAAGTCCAGTATAGGCCTCCATTTGTTTTCTTTTCTTGGAACAAGGAACAGTCTTGAATAAAATCCCTGGCCTTGTTCCTGTGGAGGGACCTTTTCTATTGCTTTTATATTCAACAGCTTTGAAACTTGAATGAGTGCCTCTGCCCTTTGATGAAGTGGCAGGTTTGGCATGCCTTGTCTTATTGGTAAAGTATGGAAGTGGAATCTGTAACCCTTGTCTATTAAATCCAGAATCCAGTTGTCCTTGGTTAAGATATGCCAGTTTTTTGAGAATAAGGATAATTTTCCACCCAAAGGTGCTTCTCTTTGAGCCTTTGTTGGCGGTATGAAAGTCAAGTCATTGTGGTTGTCCTTGTGGTGCAGCTGGACTGGCTGCGCCACTTCTTTGATTTGGTGGTTGCCATTGTCGTCCCCTGTAGGAGCCTCGGTATTGCCCTCTACCTCGGGCACACCTGTTTTTTCCCCTTTGAAACTTGTCAGTGTCTGGAAAGGACCAATTCTTTGAAGACCAATTCCTGCTGAATCTGGGTGGCTGAACCTGGAGGAAATCTTTGACTGTCTGTACTGATTTAGCTTTTTCCTCAATGGACTTCAACACATCTTGTGCATTAGCACCAAAAAGCTTCTGTTTTTCCAGAGGTGCATCAAGTAACTTTACTTTAACATGGTCTGGCAATGGCTGTTCTTTTAACCAAGCATGTCTACGTATAACAGCCCCAGTCATAGCTGCCCTACATGAAGCCTCCAATGCATCATAACCACACTGAAGAAAATGATTGCTAACCTGCTGAGTGTTATGTACTAGATCCTGCAATGCCTTTCTATCAATAGGCTCAGGAGAGGCTAGCTTTTTCTGTAAATCATCCAGTAAAAAATCCTGGTACTGAAACATATGAAAAAGGCAGTTAAGAGACCTCATGGCCAGGGTGGTGGAGGTATAAACTTTTTTACCCCATCTCTCCATGGACCTAGCTTCCCTATCCGCTGGCAGTGGATTCTTGGCTGTGGCAGTAGCCACTCCCTTGGAGCCCTGTGAAATACTTTCTAGATCCACAGAATGGGCCTTAAAGAGATGTTTGTGGGTGTCAGGGACCCTATAATATATGTCTGGCTTGACAGGAGCAGGAGGGAGAGAATCAGGGTTAGCACTGGAGTCGGAGAAGACATCATCCAGGACATCCATAACTGGAGGGATAGCTAAAGGTCTGTGCTGGGGTAGCTTGAGGAAGGTACATAGCCTTTTCCTGGAATCAGAGAATTCCTGACCCTGCCATTTAAAATGCTCCCTCAGAGTGTAGGACTTCACCGAATGAAAAATCCACTGGAGGAGAGGCAGAGGGAATTGATTCCTCAGCATCAGAGTCCTCGTAGGCCTGGAAGGATTCTTCTTGGGTATCTGAATGCTCAGAATCCCCAAAGGCTTCATCCGAAGAGAGGTTCGGCCTGCTCAGTTCTGGGCCTTTTCTCTGCAGGCAGCTGAGAAACTCTGTCTGGATGAGGCTGAGACCCCCCTGATAAGAGAAATAAGATCTGCAGCAAGAGACATGATCTGTTTATCAGAAGGGGCCTGGGCAGTAGGTTTAGGATGGGCCTTGGCCTGGCTGGCGGCCTTAGCACGTGCAAAGGCCTTGATGGACATGGATACAGGAGGCCTAGCTGCCCCACGTGCAGGAGTAACCTTGTCCACAGGAATGGTGTCGGGTAGATCCAGAACTTCGGTTTTTGGAGGAAAATCAACAACCGGCACCGGTGTAGACTCCGAGACCGAAGGACGTGTTAACGTTGTGTCGTCGGCCTGGAACGGTTGAATTACCGCTTCTGAAGGGACTGAAACACTCGCGGAGGGTTTAGGGGAGTATCGGTGGAGGATGCGGGCCGAGGATGTCGGTCCCGGTCCTTTCGTTTTTTGGTAGGTTGAGTTGTCGGTTGTTCCGACGGCATGATATAAGCGAAAGATTCGCCGAAAAAGTCTTCGGCAAATTCTGCCCGGCGCCTGAGAGTGCACTTATTAAAGCACGCACAGGCAGCACAGGCCAAGACGTCGTGGTCTGGGCCCAGGCAAGGGAGGCAATAAGAATGGAAGTCCTTATGAGGTATTTGTTTACCACAAGACAAACAATTATTAACTTTCTCAATTTGTTCTGACATCGGCTGAGGCAAGAAAAAATGTTCCCCAACGGGGTACTTAGCTTTTAGATGACTTCGGTACTGAAAACACAGGAGCTGACCGACCGGCACTTGCGAACTGCTTCTGCTACCGCAGCAAGAAAGACTGAAGAAGATGGCGTCGGCCGATGCCTTTATACTCCAGCCGTTCTGACGTCGGAGAGGAGGCGACACCAGCAGACGCCGGACCCAGACTTTGGAATCCGGCCGACAGAGGGCTGCCTGAGGCAGGACAACCCATATGTTATGATTGCAGTTGCATTCTTGAAGGACATCCAAGTGATCACTCTCCAACCTTCATTACTAAGCACAAACCTGATAACTCTCACCAACCTACTTACAAAACAATTAGAAACAATAAGAACTTCAACTCCACCAACTTCCAAAATGAACTTAAATTATACAACTGGGTAATCCTAAAACAACTGCCACTTGAGGATGCTATTGCATACTTTAATACCAAATTCCTTACCATCCTTAACTCTCATGCCCTTGCACGTACTATTAGAACTAAAACAAAAATTGCCCCATGGCTTACAAAAGATACCAGAACAAAAATCAAACTTAGAAATAAAGCCTGGACCATCTGGTGAACAACTAAAACTCCCTTAGACCAGCTGAAATATCGTCAGATTAGAAATGCCTCAAAATTCCATTGTACTAGGCAAAAAAAAAAAAAAAGTACTACTATAATCTTCAAAAAAAACACCAAAACAAACCTCTAAACAAACTTCGTCCAGGTCAAACTACTACTCCAACTCTGTCCACTTCTACCCAAACCCCCCCCCCCGGAAGATATTACGAATACCTTTAATAGTTTTTTCACCGAGACTATATAGACCCTTGCCAGTCAATTCACTCCCATTTGCTCTAATTTCCTCACAGCTATACCTTCTACTCAACTCTCCTTTAGCTTCCAACCCGTCTCTACCTCACTTATCAGATCCCTTATTAAATTAAAACCTACCACCCTAGCTGCAGACCTCCTCCCTGTGGAATACCTACAAACAGCAGCAGATGCCATATCATTTCTGGTCTCCATTTTGATCAATATAGAACCCTAACAGAAAACTCCATCCCTCCATCTGGAAAACATCTCATGTTATACCGCTCCATAAAGCTGGCAGCTCTACAGAACTGTCCAACTATAGACCCATTGCCATTTTCTCCCCACTTGCCAAAATAATGGAGAAGTGCATCCATAAACAACTTTTCATTCTGAGCAATTTATTGGCCAACTCTCAGCATGGCTTTAGACCATATCACACAGTACCACCTCTGCTCTCCTTTCTTTCTCTAACACCATAAACCTTAACAGAAATAGCAATAAACTATCCTCAGCCCTCTATCTTGACCTGTTCAAGGCGTCTGATATGGTTAACCACCAAATACTCATACATACTCTGAAAACCATATCCCTGGATAACCATGCTATTAAATGGTTCTTTTCCTACCTGAGTGGTAGACAACAGGCTGTGCTGTCGCAGAACAAACTATCCACCCTGCTACCTGTCACCCTTGGAGTTCCCCAGGACTCTATTTTAGGTCCCCTTCTATTTTCAATCTTTATTAACGACCTCTACAATGTCATCCCAGACGCGACGTGTATCTAATACGCTGATGGCTCTATTTTGATCTGCTCAGCCTCCTCTCCGACAGACCTGCTGACCTTAGCCCAGAAAACATTCAATTCAGTAAAAAACTGGCTAACAGTCAACCAATTTTGAACCTTAACAAAAAACTAAACTAATCTACAACTTTTCTCTCCACTTGTAGATCCACCTCACTCTCCTTACTCTCCTTTACTACAAAATCTAACAATGGTACCATTATTTCCCCTGATGCTCATACCAAACTCTTAGGGATACTTGTAAATAAAAACCTCAAATTTGATGTCAACCAAACTAACAAAACTATTAATAAAAAATTAAGCTCACTATATACAAATAAACCTTTCCTAACTCCATTAGGAAGGACTGCCATTGCCCACACTCACCTACTCTCAATCCTTCTATATGCCTCCCCTATTCTAACCAACTTGAACAAATCTGAACTTTGCAAACTTTCAAGCTGTTACAACCACATTGCCAGATTTGCTACTGGCTCTGCATATTGCACATCACTGCCAAAACCTTAATATATTAGGGTGGCTAGAATTCTAAACTTACTTCAGTATAATCAGCTCACAGTAGCACACAAAGTCCTCAACCAATCTGAAACCCCCCCTGGACTTATAAACCTTATTAATGCTTACAGTAACTCCAGTTCACTACGATCATCCAACAAACTGCTGGTTCATACACTCAAAATTAACAACTCAGCCAGAGACTCACTGTTTTCCAACTTTGTTGGCAAAAACTGGAATTCACTTCCAGCTGAACTATCCTAGCACCCTAGCTAACTCCATTCAAAAAACTCTCAAAGGGTACCTTACCATGCACTGGCTACGTACTTGCTCCAACCCAGATTGACTCCTCTACTACCCAGCTTTATAACCCTACAATACTTAACCCATTATCTGTCTCTCTAGTCCCTGACTCACTACCCCTTCTATGCTTTCACCTTTCTATACCCTACCCTTACTCCCTAACCTTTACCTCCACTTCATCGTATCTGTCGCTCTTACTCTTTTTTCCCTTCTTTCTCTACCAGGTATTCTGAATAAACTTGTTCCTATTGTTGTAAGCCCCTTTCCTATTTTGAAAAGGGCTTACCATTCTTCTGACACCTTTACATGAGCTCTATGGATTATTCCACTCTGTTGTTCTTAGACCACATCATGTCTACTTAACTAGCCTCTACTACTTGCTTTACCTTTTTTTACATTCCACTCTTTTGAATATTTCATTTTTCTCCTTAACTATCGTATACATAACAGTACTGTACATGATACTGACTTTCACTAAATGTCCTATTATCTATGAAGGTCTGTCACCCTTAACGTACTAGTCTTTTTAATGTGTATGTTGTCATTTAGTATAGTCCGTAAACCAAGCTTTACTTTTTAATTTTATTTTATTATCTGTATGATTTGAGCTTTTCTCCCCGGGCCTCCACTGAAAATGGACCTGTATCCTGTCGGACTATTCTGGCCAACAAATGTAAAATAAATAAAGAATACAGACTGGGGCCAAAGGTTGAGGTGTCTTGGTATACGTTGGCAGCAGGTTGGTTAAACAGGATGATACCATGGAGCTCATTCACATGCAAGTCATCACAGTTAAGGTCCCTCACCCTATCATGGCTAGCTACAGGTCACCATCTGTGCTCCTAGAGTCTCACACCTCATATCTAAACCTACTAGAAGCACTCACCATCCAACCAAACACCCTATTCATGTGTGAAAGACTACCCCTCTACAGAATGGGAAAAATACATTACCTCAAACTTACAGGAACAAGGTTTCCTGGATTTTATTAACACATACAACCTGGAACAGATATTGCACTCTCCCACCAGAGGACCAAACATATTGGATCTGGTACTTAAGAGAGAACACTGCACCTTTTGTAATAGGTTCATAGGTTTATACTAGGCTATCTGCCCTAAGGCATTTATAAGCCTAGCCCAAAGTTTTGTGGCTTATGCCACCCCTTATATGAAAAAATACTGTGCCCAATAGTTTGTTGTGCCTCTGTCCAGCAGTGACACAGAGATGATTCCCGGGGTAAACCTACGATCTCCCATCCACAGGTCAAGATCTCTCTTGAACAGAGCCAGCGAGGTGCTCTGCCTCACATGGACCAGGATTTTATTCCACAGCATAGGGAGTCTCTGAGTGATAAATCTATCCCTCCAGCACGTCCTACTTATATCCGTGCTAAGGTTTAAGTCGCTTGCTCTAGTGGTTTTGTTGGATTTGGATTTTTTGAGATGGAGCATGTCCATTAATTCCGGGTTGAACATGGCCTTGTATGTCAGGCACATGTCACCTCTGAGCAGACGGTATGCGACTGAATAGAGCTGGAGTTTCTTCAATCTGGCAGCATATGACAGATTTTGGAGTCCCTTTATCCTTTTGGTGAGGAACTTTTGGGGTCTCTCCAATTGCTGCAGATGTCGGGTGAGATACATCCCGAATGGGGCATTGTACTCGATCATTGGTCTGATAAGTGAAGAGTACAGAGGAACAATGACCTCACTAGATCTGGATGTGAATCCCTTCATGATCAGGTGGGCAATGTAGAAGGTCTTTCTAACCACTTTAGCAATGTGAGTGTCAAAAGAAAGGCCACTGTCAACCTGGGTCCCCAGGTCCCTGATAACCTCTTCTGTGCTTAGTGGATTGCCACCTATATGGTAGCTTGGGGTTACCTTGTTTTTCCCGAAGGGTATGACTATACATTTTTTGGCGTTTAACTTCAGGCAATGGCTCTGGCACCAGCTATCTGTTTCCATGAGTCCCTTCTGAAGGATATCCGTGTCCGATGCACTTTCCTCTATGGCGCCCAATTTGCAGTAGTCAGCAAACTTTGTCAGCCAAAGTCCTCCCATGTTGGCCTGTACTTCTGAGAAGTAGATGCTGAACAATAGGGGGCCAAGGACAGAGCCCTGTGGGACACCACTTGTGACCGGCTTGGAGTCTGACATAGCGCCAGCAACTCTAACCCTGTGGGTTCTGTCCTTAAGCCAGTTTGCAACCCATCTTGTGACATATGGGTTTACATTTAAGCTGGTAAGTTTTTCTACAATACCCGAGTGGGGTATTGTGTCGAAAGCCTTTGCAAGGTCAAGGTAGGCTGTATGGACTGCCTTTCGCTCATCAATGGCCTTGGTGACTGTTTCGAAGAAGTCGACCAAGCTCAAAAGGCATGATCTGCCCTTGAAGCCAAACTGGGTCGGGTCCAATGTCTGCAAGTCCCCTATATCTTTGTTTATGAGCTCCATTATAATCCTCTCCATAGCTTTGCAGACTAGACTTGTTAAGCTTATGGGGCGGTAATTACCAGGGTCCGTAGAGGCACCGCCTTTGTGGAGTGGGACCACAGTTGCCGTACGCCACTCCTTGGGCACATATCCTGTGGTAAGGCTGAGATTAAACAGCTGCCTTATGTGCAGGTTTAATTCCTCATTTAGCTCGTGTAGCACACAGCCGGGGACACCATCCGGTCCCATTGATGCTGTGTTTTTAGCTTTAGAGAGAGCAGCTTTCACCTGCGCATTTGAGATGTCTGGGAGGCTACACTCCGCTGGGATAGTTATCTCCCCTTTGGGGGGGGGGGAGTTTGCACTGAACCTGTCTGCCAGTATGTTGGCAATGTCTGTGGGTTCAGTGATTTTTGTATCATTTTGGACTAATTCTGAGCATATCTGGGAGTTTCCACCCAGGTTCCTAACATAGCTGAAAAAGGCCTTATGATTGTCCTTTGAATCCATGGCAATTTTTCTCTCAGAATTGGCCTTAGTTGATTTTATGAGTGCTCGTATTTTTTTACTAATAATGATCAGGGGTGACTTCCCTTTTATAGATTTTGTTCTATCATGTAATAGCTTTGTCCTCTTATTGTAAAGTTGGTTAACGGCTGGGGTCCACCAGACTGGACGTTTGCCCTTTGTGGAAAGAGTCTTGGTTTTATTTGGGATTGCCTGATCCATGCAGTCCTGGAGGTGTTCATAGAAGGCATTTGTAAGGGCTTCCGCAGCTTGGGTTGTGGTTTCCACTGGCTCAGGGGCCTTGAAGGATACCACACCAGTCTTGAGTAGTGTGAAGTTTGCTTTAGAGAAGTTCTTCACTGTGGTCTTTTTTGTTTGGGGTGGGGGCGGGATGTGGATTTCCAGTGAGATTAGTTTATGATCAGATCTCACCAATGAGGGATACACTTCTGGTGTGGAGCATTTTGTCCCCATGTTTGTGATAATGAGATCTAGTATATTTTCTCCTCACATGGGAACAGTGACTAGCTGTTCCATGGCATTTGAATTTATGAACTCCAGGAACCGTTGGGCTAGAAAGTTAGGGCTTGAGTAATGTTCCCAGTCTATATTCGGGTAGTTGAAGTCACCCAATATGATGGTGTTTGGAGATACATTTATACCCTCCAGTGTCTTCAGGAAGGCTGTGTGGGGTTCCTGAGTTTGAGAGGGTGGCCTGTAGCATGCTACAATTTGTAGAGCAGTTTTGCCTATGGTTAGTTGCACCTGGATGGTTTCCGAAGCTTCGTGCATTGCCACCAACCTGGAGGTGTGGGTGTAGATGACATCTTATGTGGGTGTAGATGACATCTGAATAGATGACAATCTTAAATTTCTTTTCTATTCAAAGGCAAACTACAGCCTATTAAGTGACAGTTTGTCAAAATTCAAGGCTCCTCCCAACTCTGAGACCACAGCTACTTATGCAGTATTTTTTTGAGTCACTATACAAACATGTGAATGGCTGCATAGAGGCTGCCATACTTACAGGAAATAAACCCAAAACTAACACTAAAAATAAAACCCACTAGTGAAATCCTCACCTAACCAGGATATATAAGAAAAGAAAACTCATGGCCAACATCAGGAAAAGCAACTCCCTTAAAAATAAGTAGTCTCTTATACAACTAAACAAAAAATAAGATTGTCATCTATTACAAACATACCTCTCAAGTGTACCTCTTTACGAGGAACGTACCTCATTTGTGGTCTTAAAAAGTTCATGTTCCTCGAAATTCCTCAAAGTTCTCCATTGAAAGAGTCTGTCACACATTCAGTGTTAGGAATTTTTTTTAAGTGAAATCCATGGTAAATTGAAATTAATCATATTAATTCATTAAAGGATCTTCTTTAGAAGTAAAACCAGCATATTTTAACCATCCTATGACCTTCCTTGAAGTTGTTAGTAAGCCATTAGTATGTGTTCCACATTTTGCCCATTTATTCCACATTATGAAGGCGAGTGTTCCTCATTTTGGCGATGGAAGGTTGAGAGCTATGATTACAAAACCCAATAATTTATCATCTGTTACTATTTCAATTTTAGTGTTATTTGCTGATATGACAAAGTCTGTTTAGAGGCTGCCATACTTACAGGAAATAAATCCAAAACTAACACTAAAAATAAACCCCACTAGTGGATTCCTCACCTAACCAGGATATACAAGAAAAGAAAACTCATGGCCAACATCAGGAAAAGCAACTCCCTTAAAAATAAGTAGTCTCTTGTACAACTAAACAAGAAATAAGATTGTCATCGACTACAGTGCCCAATAATTTATCATCCGTTACTATTTCGATTTTAGTGTTATTTGCTGATATGACAAAGTTTGTTTATTTTTGATTATGACAGTGTTCAGGTGAAAGAGCAGCCATTTTTAAATATTCAGACGGGAGTAGGTCAGTAGCTAAGGAAGCTGATTTTAGTTTAATTAGGACCTTTCTAACAGTGGAGGTAGGTACAGGGCTGAGGTAATGTGCAGACACATGCAACAACTGGAATGCCCACAGGGATGCTTTACTAAAAGGATAAAAGGCATAAACATGTCGTACATGAACAGACTCAAAGCCCTGTCACTATACTCGGTATCCTACAGACTGCTAATAGGTGACTATGTCTGGTATACAAGGCATCCTCCAACCCATTACTGGTGGATTTACTACACATCAGCAAGTCAAATGGCATCAGAGAAACTCAGTTTAGGGATCTATACCTCTTCTACAACATCAGCAGAATGGTTTGGAGGGACAGATATAGCTCACAAAGGATACAACTGCTGTGAAACAGACTCCCCAGCCACATAAAGTTCATCCCTGTCCATTTTCAAGGATAAGTTAGATCTATAGGTGGGAAACAATTTACCCCAGGACGGATCCTTCTGTGCTACTAATGGATAGATGAATCTCCTAAATGCTACATTCCATGCGTGGGTCCCATCAAATTATCTATGCTATGATTCCAGTTACTCTCATTAGGAGTAATATATAATTATCAATCATGGAATGGGAAAAGCCAATCTATAACCAAATGGAGCAGGTTAATTTGAGCACAAAAATAAACTGCCCATACTTAAAATGGCCTGCAAGGGCAGCTAGCCTAGTACTTACCTATGAACCCCTTACGTTGAACAGATGTGGATGGTTATGATAGGATGAAGGAAGTGAGAGGGGAGTGAAGGCATTGTTTGAGAGACTGTATTGTCTGTATGAAGCAGTTAAATTGCTTGGGGATTGAGTCATCATCATTTGTAGTTGTATGGATGAAGTGTTATTTTGCCCTGGATCCAATAACTTGTGCAGGGATGACCACAGAAGTTTATAGATTTATTTGGGCTATTACCATAGTATTATAGTTTCATGACGGATATGGTCAGAAATCCAGTTGAGAATCTTCTCTACAGTAGTACTGTTATTACATGGTGGGATGTATGTATGTATACGTATATATATATATATATATATATATATATATATATATATATATGTGTGTGTGTGTGTGTGTGTGTGTATTTTATATATATATATATACATACACACACACATATATATATATATATATATATACATATATATATATATTTATATATATATATATATACATATATATTTATATATTTATATATATATATATATATATATATATATACATACATACATACACAGACACACATACTAAATACACACACACACACAAATACCCATATATGTATAAAAATGAATGTAAAATACACTTTGTCAGGCATCTCTTTTAGCCAGGTTACTATATCAGGGTAATATCTAACAATGTGGATATATTGGATTTTGTTACACATGCCTATAAGATTCATATTTAGAAAGAGGAGGTTAGATTGAGGGGATAAGCAGTGAAAAGGAGAAGCATTCTAAATTAAGTTGTTAGTAAGGGTGCTTTGTTATTCTGTAGGGCTGGGGTTAGGATGAATGCCCCCAATGATTTTCCTAGTGGACATTTTCTGAAGGAAAGTATGCAAGTCAAATGCGCTGTACTTTTACTGGAGTTTTTATCATTAAATACTTTGATTTAATGTGTGTGTAGCTGAAGAGGTCTAAGAAGGTTGATTGACAGAAAATAGGTGAAGTGGTAAGAGAGAGGCTAGTAAGTGGCGATTGAGTATGGGTTGGTAGGTAGTGGGGAGATGCAACTTGTAAGGAGGAGAGTCCAAATCAGAGTAATTTTGTGTGGCTTTTGGGATAGATTGTGCGGCAGGTGGAAGTGCTTTAATGCTTTAGAGGTACAAGATAAATTGTGACAGACAAAGTAGTTAGTGTAGATACAGGTACAGACAGGAATGGAACAAAGTGGATGGGGTGATTAAATTAGACAAATGAAGGAAATGGTTGCAGTAAGGTTTAGGGTGGAGTCTGGAAAGCTCAAATGTGGACTATGAGGAGGAGGTGAGTAGGAATTAGGATTCAACTGGATATCTCACCATAGGTAGGGGAGTGAAGTGAATCCCAGCTGAAGTGGTAGCAGAGTAACGTTAATAATAAAAACAGGAAGTAAAATAGACAGTTAAGATGCACTGAAGTGTATTATTAACTAAGGCACTAAGAGTAGGGATTGCTACCAAGATGATGGTTAAAGATGGACTTTTTAAGGGTAACATAAGTACAGCAAGTATTTAATGCTATCTTAAAAAGGACATATGGGTCTATCAGTTGTGAGACAGTGTGAACAAAGAGAAGTACGACTGCAGGAAAATAAAAGTGGACCAGAGTGAGCTTACTTTGATGGGACAAGGTAACAAGTCACTGTTTAGTCTTGGTTAAGGCCTGTATCATACACTTGTTTTGCAGAAGTTTTAGTAGGAAGTTAGGGGTCTCATACAGCCACATCATCTTGTACAGTGCAATCACAATGCAGAAAGAAATCTTGGAGTGTAACATGTTATGTAAAAAAAAAAAAAAGGTCAAGACCACAACACAGTCAAGGCAATCTACATTTTAAGTATTTGTTTTCCAAGCTACAGTACTGATCTCCATGGACCCGTTTCAGACTCCGCAAGAGTGGTGTCTGGTTAACTGACTTGCTCAGAGTCACAGTTCCACAATGGAATCAGAGAATCAAACCTTCCACCACTGGATTCCAAATGCTAGACACAAATTATTCAGTGGAAATTAATATTTATGCCACTTATTAACTCTTCTCAACTTATGTCCATTATGGACCACCTCTGCAAAGTGAATATAGTGCTGACAAACTGCTTATGCAAACACATTTAGCTTTAGGTATGTTCCCTTGTCTCGTTTTCATTTGGGGAAACAAAAAAAACAAATTTAAAAGCACATATTTCAACACTTTCTTCAACCAACCTAACTAAATTCATGGGTGATGAGCTGAACTGAGGAATATAAAGCTAGAAATTAGACAATTCAGAGGCCAAGGACTGATGCATAGATGACAGTGAAATATAATGACACTGATATCTGTAAGCTGATATCACACTTCATGTGCCAAACTGCAAGACTTTAAATACATAGCTTACATCTCAGTTTCACAGAATATTTTTTGTAGCTTACATTTTATTGGCCACTGGTTTACAACAGGGATAACAGTGTAAACAACTGTGTGTCTGTGGATTAGCATAATGGCTAGAACCACAAAGATTCAAGACCAAAAGCGGGGGAGCTGATTCACCTCAATCTGATTCAGGGGTTACACTCTTTAGCAGAGGGACGTTTTTTATGTCTCAATGCAGACACCACTCATGTTTTTAGAAAGTTTTCCTGGCTTGCAAACATTCATGCCCTGTTTATTTTTTTTTTTTTGGGGGGGTGCAACATAAGGTGGCTCAATACCAAGCCAGAGAGGAGTAAGCAGTCATATTTCAAGATGTCAGCATCTTCAGGTTTACAGTGTTAATCTTTAAAAGTTATGGATTATAGAAGGATGATTCCCAAGCAATCAGTTTTTTTTTTAATCAATACATTAAGTGATTCAGCACGTCCACATCGTATTGGCTCTTACCTGAAACATTCACAAACACAAATAGAATGAATGAGTTATCAAAAAGTTTAATGTATGAATCCAGTTCAGATCATTGGCTAGTTCAAACTATAACAGTTATTCAACTACATGAACAAAATTAAACATATAATATTGTATTTGTGTTACATATATGTGCAAAAGAAGTAATTACTTTGGTAGTGACAGCTTAGTCACTTGTAAACTTTTGCAATACAGTGTGACAATGTGCATACTTGTGCTGACAAAACAACAAACCTTGAGCTGTCCAACACCCAATACATAATGCTGTACCTAGATACAAGAGACAGATGAGAAAACAGAGTTACATAAGAGCTTGTTCCTGAGACTGTATGATATTGCTCTGATAAAGCATCCCCGATTAACTATTTCAGAACTTGCTTTGCCATTTTACAAATCTATGTACAAGACAGCATCCCATGTAACAGAGGTAGTTAAGCAGTACCTACCTGTGAGATTAAGTAAAACCCTAAAGAATCACATGCAAGATACATAACAATACAGTACCAACATATTAACACCTTGTCATTGTATTATAGCAGGTTCTGGCTCACAGTACATTTTTCACCAGCATGCTGGACATTTATGTCACTTTGCCTCTTATGAACTTTGACAGTCAGTAATGTGAGATACCGTATTATGACAGGAACAGTCATTTTAATTGCACCAAATGCATTTTCTTTGATTTTATTACCCTGAAGGAAACTATTTCATTTAAAAAGTGCCCATCTTACCAAAAAGAAAAAAAATACATTTTCATATTGCTATGATTAGCC
Source organism: Protopterus annectens (assembly GCF_019279795.1). Classification (NCBI taxonomy): domain Eukaryota; kingdom Metazoa; phylum Chordata; order Ceratodontiformes; family Protopteridae; genus Protopterus; species Protopterus annectens. The sequence goes on along the minus strand of NC_056734.1, from coordinate 961,832,178 downwards.
ATACATGAGTCCTGCTAGAAAAGTACAAAAGAAAATGAAGGAATATTTTGATACTCATCCTATACTCATTATTTCTCTATTAATATGGATTGCAATTCCATTTTTTTAACCTTTATCTTTGACTTGACTTTGTATGCATGATACTTCCATAATATTGAGAGGAGCAAATACACACAGTCGATCTCTCATTCATGGAAGCAAGCCCTCTGTAATCAAATGGAGGTTCCTGACAACGGAATTACAGTAGGAAATACTGGAATGCATGACCTTGGTGAGTGTAATGGGTAACAATATGAAAAGCTTAATGTGTGACTAGCAGGTCTTCCTGTTGCAAGAGTCTGATTTCATTCATGAACTTACTGAGACAGCTGGCAACTAGTTATTAAAGTTTCTTTTTTTTTCTCCCCAAAAACTCTATTAGTTATCAAAAGTTTCTTAAGTTTCATTAGTATGCGACTAAAGAAAATGTTAGAGAGATCTGGGTGTACAGCAGCAGAATGAGGAAGGCATTTGTTTTTGGACAAGATATTCACTTCCCTGCAAGATATAACATGTTGACTTAAATACAAGACTATGTAGTTTTGATTCTGTATCTGCACAGAGAGATGGACACACAGTCAGGGGTTGGGGGAAGCAATGAGAATCTCTCAACACTTTCTCTACAAACTGCCAGTGACTCTCTGACCCAGACTGAGTTTTGTTTCCATTGGTAACAACCCTCTGTAGCATCTGTGACATTTGTTTTTGTTTCACAATACGTTTCCAGTAAACTGCAGAAAAAATATGTGAAATGAAGGCAGCTATCAAACTATTTGTCAGTCAGCTTCCAAATAGTTAAGTCACAAGTCCCATGGATTGAGACCTCTCCTTGTTCTCATAGCAGCAGAGACAACCACAATGCAATGCAGAACCACTGACCACTTATGCAAGCCTAGTTTGCTTCTCATCAATCCATTCCCCCCCAGACGTGGCATCCTTCTTGATCAAAAGGATACACACACTCCAGTGGCAAGTGTCTACCTTTGGTGTCTGTTTTCATACTGCACAGTCACAAAAAGCATGTACGTTCATGGTACAATAGCAGAAAGATGAGAAACTGTCAATTTATTTTACTGACACCAAATATCCGACATGTGATTTCAAAACCTCAGAAAAATAACTGGAAAATAATGTGACCACTATAATCTAAACTTGTCAAAACTCTCAGCAGTACATCATGCTATCTGCTAAAATGCAAAACCCATAATAACTACTAGCTCATGCAATTCTTCAAAATGTGCCAGAAATATAGAATGCAACATGAAAGAGATGGTAAAGAAATTATGGCAATTATCACTGTACCACTTGCTGCACAAAATGGAACAAGTGAACTATTCCACCTGCTCGTCCACTCCTCAAAAGCAAAAACATTCTCATCTCCCAAAACAAACTGAAAAGAGGACATATGAGGAGGGATCTAACATTACGCCAGTTACCTTCTGCCTCACCAGTGCTCCCATTTATTCCATCATCCCAAGCCATGCTAAACATACCAAAAAGTTGACTGCTTAAGTGACGCAGTTAAGGGGACCACAGACACACAATGTATAGACAAAAGATGTAATAAACATTCTGAGCTTCTTTGGCCACTAAACAATGAAGCAAACATCAGAGCGTGAAAAGCACTCAGGCTATTGCTCTTTGAAAAGAACGGGCAGTAAATGAAGTTACTGTCTTAAGGCTGGACTGCTGTGAGCTGTCAAGGACAGCATGGAAATAAAAGATTACTCATTTTGGTCTGGGAAAATGTAGTACAGAAAGTATCAAGTTATGTTAACTTCAAATTTGTCCATTAGCTTCTAGTTTTGCAGGAAAAGGGAGAACCGAAGAAGTCAATGAAGTGAAGTTTAATAGAAGCAATGCACATCAAAGATTCTACCACTTATGGCATTAAAAGAGTAATGTCAGTACATGTAAGCAGGGAATTTGCACTAATAAGATTCAATGAAAATAGCTTTAAAATACCTACACATAGACTGAGAAAAAACATCTATAAAGATTTCTAAGTTTTAGAGGTTAGACTTTCTGAATTGTGCTGCTACAGGCATTGCTTGTTTTGCCATTTCCAGTCAACAAACTAAGGCTTGCATTGGAAACCTTCCCAGCCTACATGAAATAAACCAAAAGACAAGCAGTTCTAAAAATAACCTCCCTCAAAACATTCTGAATACATTTAACCTATGAGCAGACAATAATATCAGTTATTACAAACATATTTAAAGGGAGGGTGCATCTAACTTGTACATTTGCACCACATTCAAGGAAGATATCTGCATACAAAGTCTAAGAAAGATACTTTCAATCACCCTGTCTGATGCCAGAGAAATATTCAGCAAAATATAAAGTGCTTCTTTGAACTTAATCTGGTGTTTTAACCTTCTCCAATAAACCATGCAACTGTTCCTTACTAAAACATACCCATGACTGTGTGCCTAATAAGACCCAAACATCTGCACTGCAGTGCTTTACTGTTCACTTCATCTGTATGTCTTCCAGAAAAAAAAAAAAAGAAAAAAGCTTAGCTGGTCACATTCAAGTGACCCAGTTAAGTAGTAAGTTAACTTCTAGATGTCATCAGGCATTTTGTTATTTCGTACAGGCACTTTTTTACTTTGTACAGCTTTCATTTAAGTAAACTCAGCACTTCATGTTTTAGATACAAAGCCTACTGGGGAAGACTTGCAGCTAAGTATGGGCCTTTGGCATTACGTGCAAGTTTTGGGGGTGGCACCTATATTACATTACTAGGCATGGGAGTTTAGTGCTTTGTGGCACTGCCTACTACACTACAAGTGAATATTATCAGTCTTATTATCAGTAGTGTCAAACACATATCAATGTCACAGAATAGGAAATGTAGGGTGAAACCTGCACAGAATAATGAATGCAGTTCGTGAGAAGCCAAACAGCAATAAGAGAAGTACAACGAATGTAGCCAAAGTGGAATTAGAACCCAGAACATACACAGTGGAGAAATAAAAGCAGTGCTCCTTTGTGATGCAGTAGAAGCCTGAGATTTGCAGACATGTGTGAAGTTCCTAGCACTGACAGCCGAGGATCCTAGAGATCTGTGCTGGTGACAGCACTAACTCCATGAATGAGTAAGGTAGGTCCAAGGTCTTTAGTCATTATATCCAGCTGCTGAAGGTATCTCTCATACATTGTAGTATCTGCTGGTGGTCGAGGTAAGTAAAGAAAACGTACTGCAGGTTTGGAACTCTGTCCAAGAATCATCTGGTTTACAGCTTGCAAATACTGATCAGAAATCATCATCGAATTGGTAGGGAAGCTGCTGAAAATTGAATCTTCATCCTGTTTACTGGACAGTGTCTTGTGCCAGTGGAGAGAGACCACAGAGTCCCACGTTACTGTTTGGATAGTAGCCTTTATACGAAGCTCCTTCAACAGCTGCTGAAGCTTTCCTTCTTGCACCTCAACTTTCATTCCTGACTCCACACAAATGAAGAGGCGCAGCTTTGCTCTTTTCCAGGTGTGTACCATGTTGAATACACAGGCCATCTGCAGAAGAAAGAGACTGCTGGTGTCCACATAGCTGGTGCTATCTGGTCGCATTAGATTAAGGGGCCAGACATCTACAAAGATGTCACCACATTTGCGAGAAAGCAATTCTTTTCTGTCAAATTTAGAAAAGTATCGTGCTAGCACTACATTTTTCAGCATTTTCATGGCATCTTGAATGATGGACACATATTCCTCCGATGACAAGCACTTTGAAGCACATGTTGCTCGCACTGGTGGAAAATTAGGCAGCATCACAGGACTGTCACCATCTGAAATGCTTGTATTAAATGCTGGTTCCTGCTTCAGGAGGTCGTCAGGTCTGCAGTTATCATAAAAACCTAGAACCAAAGTGTTAGGTCTCATCCCACCTGCAAAAAGATAAATGGTACATTTAGTGTTTAATTTAAATTTTTCTTCTTGTATCAGGCACCCAAGCAGGCAAACTATTTGTAAATGACAATCAGGACTTGACTTCTCATGGACTATGTTGTGATACCAAAAAAATCATGTAACATATATTTCATACAGACCCTTAAAATAAAAACACAGAACACCCTGTGTATGCAAGTATACACAATGTATATTGTGCATATCTGTATGCAAGAGCTTGTACACACACCAGTATTTCAGGTGCAAGTTCATAAATTAAAAAAACAAAAAAACAGTTCCTTTCTTCCTTTCCATGTAAATATGTTGGTGATAAAAATATAGTTGCAATATTAGAAGATCTGTCTGGTCAAATACCAGCAGCCTAAGACAAGAAAAAAAAATATCAGAAGGTAATATACTGCAATACTTAACAGCAAGAAAATTATTTTCAGGCAATTTGAACTAAAATCGTAAACAGCAAATATTAGTAAATCCCACAAAATACAATCATCCCATACTCCCACTCCATTCAATTCACCAGTCATAGGTTCATACTGGGCTATCTGCCCTAGGGCATTTATAAGCCTAGCCAGAGTGCATTTGGCTTTCGCCACCCATTTTAAATTAATTTTGCTATGCCCTTTTTCGAGGTTAGTATACTGTGCCTCTGTCTAACAGTGACACAGAAGTGATACCCGGGGTAAGCCTACGATCTCCCATCCTCTGCCTAACCTGGACTGGGATTTTATTCCAGAGTGAAGGGAGCCTCTGGGTTATGAATCTTCTGATACAAAGTCCTCATTTCCGCTACAGAATGAACATAAGCAATTGTTTTTCTAAAATAAAAAGGAAAAACATGACCATTGTAGCAAATGTAATACCAAAACACTGCACCAACACAAAAAGAATTAACCAGACATCTGATGATAATGAAGCTAATAAATCACCAAGAGCTATGCTTACCATAGAGTAACAGAGACACCACCGACAGCATATGCAGACTTTTATTCTCATGCAAACTAACTTAGCAGAAACCTGCGCCCTTTGACTTCCATTTCACAGTTCCTTTAGCTGCAGTGAGAACAGGGAGCTCACATCATAATCTAGACTAGCTATTTCAATCTACACAAGAAACACAGCTACTCGTCTAGTATATAAACAATGAACAGGGATATACAAAAGAAAAAAAAGATGCATTCCTGTACAGCAGGGCTGTTTTCAGTCTGGTGGTTGAACAGACAAGCATTATCCCAAAACAGTTCTGACAAAAAGCTAGCAACTAGTGCCAAGAGCTCCACAGCAGCCCCGTGACTTTTTAAACTTAGCAGAACCCATTTAAAGATGTCAGCTTCAGAAAGGAAGCCCTCACCAGCACAGAATGCACAAGAAAAAACAGCCACTACAACCAAACACGCAGACAATTCCACCTGACTCCAGTTCACTAGTTAGCAAAACAATCAGTTTTACAATCCACACATTCAAGTTACCCAGTAAGTGGTACGATTATTTAATTAGCAAATATGACCTAAGTAATGATGTCTGGTTAAAATTACAATCTTGTAAACAGTTTATAGACAATAAATTCAACTTAATGCCTCCAAAAATAAGAACTTCTGTTCTGAAGTTATTAAATATTTTTGTTTTTCATACAGCAGAATTTACCTAATAAAGGCATCTTTTCTAAACTATATAAAGTGATTAGAAATGAAACAAAAAATTATACCGAATGTTATTGCAATTATTGTTCATCTCTGGTGAAAACAAATGCTTCATTTGTTAAACAGATGTTACAAAACATAAGAGACATGGTATCTGTGTGCCAAAATACTTCAACACTGGACCCTCTGTCTTTTTAAATACACTTCTCTCAAATTGCCTCACATGGAATGATGCATTAATCTGATAAATACGGAGTTATATGCATATCCAGAACTATGTTTACAATATACTGTAGCACAAGGATCCAAACTTAATGGTAAGACGTACTTAACTGAAATGGTGGTCACAGTGTACTGTAGCAGATTCATGACCATTTACAGGTACTACTTACTTCGCTGGAGTGATGGTTACACCATACTGCAGCATGCCTATTTATGGGTACTACAAACTTAAATAGAGCTATGGTTACACTACATTGCAGCATACTGGTACCAAATACTTAGTTGGAGCTACAATTGCAGTATACTGCAACATGTACATGCCCTTTACTGTTATCAAGTACTAAGATGGAATGATGGTTAGCCTGTACTGTATCACACATCTGTTTATTAGTACTTAGAACTATGGTTACAGTATACCACAGCATAGGAGTACAAAGTACTTAGTTGGAACTAAGGCTAGAATGCACTGAAGCATACTCATGCCCATTCCTGGTCATAAACACCAACACAGAAAGTACAGTTGTGTACACTTACCATAAATGTAGATGTTCAAGTGTATTCACTGTTGCAGTCATTACATTTGGGTAATCTGCTGGCAGGTTGCCCTCAGTCAGCCTGAATTCCAAAGTCTTGGGTTCTGCGTCGGTTGCTGTCTTCTCTTCCATTACGTCAGGTTGTCAGGGGTATAAAACATGCAGCTGACGCCATTTTCTTTACTTTTTCTTGCCCCTGATGTCAGGTGCCCCCAAAAAGGTAGCAATATTATATATATATATATATATATATATATATATATATATATATATATATATATATATTCATGCGTCAATATAAACTTTACCGTCATCTACAAGCAAATACATCACATAGGTTGTAGAAAATAGAGAAGGAAAGATAACTTTAGAATGACAGGGGGATGGCGGGAGGGTAACCTGGACTGCAACAGTGAATACACTCGAACATCTACATTTTTGGTAAGTGTACACAACTGTACTATGTTCTTCGTGTTTCACTGTTGCAGTCATTACATTTGGGTAGAATCCCAAAGCTATGGTAGGGGGGTTGGAGCTAAACAACATTAGGTGCGGCTATAAGGCCCTGCAACACTGCAGTGGCAAAGCCTACCCTGGACTTAGAGTAGAGAGGCAAATGGTAATGCTTTGTAAAGGTGTGAACAGAACTCCAAGTAGCAGCCTCTAGAATGTCTTTGGTTGGTACTCCTCTGAGAAAGGCTGCTGAAGTAGCTGCAGCTCCGGTGGAATGAGACCTAATGCCCTTGGGCACAGGTTTACCATGGTGTAAGTAGCAGAAACGGATACAGTGGCTTATCCACTTTGAAATTGTCTGCTTTGAAATAGCCTTTCCTTCTGATCCTGCAGCATATGACACTAGTAATTGCTCAGTTTTGCTTAGAGCTTTAGTCCTGCTCAAGTAGAATCTTAGCTGTCTGTGTATGTCCAAGGAATGCAGAATTCTCTCCCCTTTGTTCTGTGGATTTGGATAAAAAGTTGGCAGATGAATTGTTTGGTTAAGAGCCACTCTGGAAACCACTTTAGGCATAAAAGTAAGATTGGTCCTCAGAAACACCCTGTCTGGGTAAAATTTGATAAAAGGCTCTACAGCCGTGAGGGCCTGTAGCTCTGAAACTCTTCTTGCTGAAGTAATTGCTAGTAGCAGAGCTGTCTTCCACGATAAGAACTTTATATCAGCTGTAGCAGCTGGTTCAAATGGAGGCAGGGTGAGCTTTTCCAACACATAATTGAGGTCCCATGCAGGTAGTGGTGATTTTCTAGGAGGCCTTAAATTTTTGGCTCCTCTAAGATACTGCTTTAGTAAAGGATGAGAAAAGATTGGTGGATCTATATTGTAATAAGCCGAAATGACACAGGCACGGATTTTGATTGATGAGAAAGATAGGCCTTTGTCAAGCATCTCAGTTAAGTATTGTAATATCTGAGGAATATGTGGTTCTGCTGTATCAGTTCCTTGTGCTTGATTCCAAGCACAGAATCTCTTCCATTTGTCAGCATAAAATTTTCTAGTACTAGGCCTTCTGGATTCCAAAATGACATCCATCACAGCTTTACTGAGAGGTGTCATTTGTATGATTACATGATCAGCCATGCTGTCAGGTTCAGGGTATGTAGTTGATTGTGCAGGATCTGATTGTTTTGCTGGGACAGTAGTTGTGGTGTTTGAGGCAAGGTCCAAGCTGGGTATTGAGACAAGTTCCTTAGGATTGGGTACCAGTATTGGCGGGGCCAGTCCAGGGCAATTAATATCATCTTTGGCTTCTCTTGTCTGACTTTTAGGAGGACCTTGGGTAGAAGAGGCAGAGGAGGAAAGGCGTAAACTGATAGGTTTTCCAACTGAAGAATAGGGCATCCACTTTACATGCTTGTCTGTGATAAGTCCTTGTGCAGAATTTGTCCAGTTGATAATTTTGAGGAGAGGCAAATAGATCTATGTCTGGGCTCCCCATTTCTCTGTTATCATGCTGAAGACTTGTGGATTTAGTTTCCACTCATGAGGATCCATAAGGTTTCTGCTTAAATCGTCTGCCAGAGTGTTTTGTTTTCCTGGCAGGAAATGAGCTTGGAGATGTATTTGGTAGGTCAAAGCTGTGTCCCACAGTGCCATGGCTAATCTGCAAAGGGGGTATGAGTGTGTTCCCCCTTGCTTGTTTATATACCACATGACCGAGGTGTTGTCCGTCTTTATCATTAGTTGTCCTGGATGAAGTAAGTCCTTGAAGGCTGTTAGTGCATTTTGAACAGCTAGCATCCCTTTCTGGTTGATATGTAGATGCATTTGCTTTGGTGCCCATATGCCCTGAGTGCATCTTCCAGCCATGTGGGCCCCCCAGGCATAATCTGATGAGTCTGTTAAGGTTTGGCTGGCAGGGGTAGAGTGCAGGGCCATCCCATATTTTGGCGACAGGCCTTTGCCCACCACAGAAACTCCTGTTGCAGGCAGTGAATGAGAGGAAACATTGTTTCCAGACTGTGTGAATGTTGACTCCATAAACTTTTTAGGTATCATTGAAGTTTCCTCATATGCAGTCTTGCATATGGAATTAGTAGGATGCAGGATGCCATGAAGCCCAGAGCCTGCAGAATTTGTCTTGCAGAAGACTGTGCTTTTGTTGTCATCAGTTTGAAGTAAGTAGTCAGTTGCCTTTGTCTGGCATGAGGTAAGCCATCTGGGCAGTTGTATTCAAGCTTGCACCCAGGAATGTTATCTTTTGCAAGGGTACCAGTTGTGATTTCTTTTCGTTTGTGTACCCTAGGCATGTTAGAAGCCTTTTCACAAACGCCAGGTGTCGAAGAAGAGTGTCCTTGTTCTCTGCTTCAATGAGACAGTCGTCCAAGTAAGGATATATTTGTATACTTCTTTGTCTGCAAAATGCAATTACTGGTGCCAGGCACTTTGTAAAGACCCTGGGCACAGTAGATAAGCCAAAGGGCAGTGCAGAGAATTGGTAAGGTATTAAGCCAGCCTTGAATCTGAGGTATCTTCTGCACGATTGCCTTATTGGGACATGCAGGTAAGCCTCTTTTAGGTCTAAAGTCACCAGCCAAGCATTCTTGCCCAGCATGGGCAGAAGCTGCTGCAAAGTCAGCATTTTGAATTTTTGAATGTCCAGGTATGTGTTCAAAGTGGATAAGTCCAGTATTGGCCGCCAGGCCTTGTCATTTCTGGGTACCAAGAACAGTCGAGTAAAAACCTTGTCCTTTTTCCTGTTCTGGTACTGTCTGAATGGCCCCCATATCCACGAGGGACGTAACCTGTTTCTCTGCCTCTGCCCATTGATTTTTTGGCAGGTCTGGCCAACCATTTGCCATTGGCAGAGTGTGGAAATGGAATCTGTATCCCTGTGATACTATGTTTAGTACCCACTTGTCCTGGGTTATTAACTGCCAATTTTGAGCAAAAAGTGCTACTTTTCCCCCTATGGGTGCTGCCAAAAGATAAGTGCTTGGTGTAGGCAGAGGGAAGTCATTGGGATTGCTTTCTGTAGGTTTGCGTTTTATCTCCTCCAGATTTGGAGTTGGATGTGCCCCATTGCTTTGACCAGTTGGAGTCTTGCACCTGGTATCTGGAGCCCTTAGGGCATCTGGATTTGCCCCTTTGAGCTCTGTCTGACACAGGAAAGGACCGATTTTTTGTAGGCCAGTGTCTACTGAATCTTGGTGGCTGCACTTGTAAGAAGTCTTTAGCAGTTTGCATAGACTTAGCTTTGTCCTCCATTTTCTTTAAAACCTCTTCTGCCTTAACACCAAACAGAGAATCATGCTGTAAAGGTGCATCTAGCAATTTAGCTTTAATATGATCAGGCAAATTTTGTTCCTTTAACCAGGCATGCCTCCTAATCACAGATCCAGTAAGTGCGGCCCTGCAGGAGGCCTCTAAAGAATCAAAACCACATTGCAAAGTATGCTTTCCAACTTGTTCAGCTGCATGCAATAATTCCTGCAATTCTTTATTTTCTGCACATTCTGAAATCAACATCATTTTCTGTTTCAGCAATCCCATAACATGTTGTTGGTACTTAAGCATATGAAATTGACAGTTTAAGGCCCTGATTGTCAAGGTTGCAGATGTATAAACCTTTTTTCCCCATCTGTCCAGTGCCCTTGAATCTCTGTCAGAGGGGGTAGGATTTTTTGCTGTTGAGGCCTTAACTCCCTTTGGACCCTGTGAAATAATTTCAGGATCAGCAGCAAGGTTTCTAAATAAAAATGTATGTGCATCAGGGACCCTGCAATATTTGTCAAGCTTACTGGGAGCCGGAGGTAAGGAGTGAGGGGTCAAGCTTGACTCCAAAAACACATCATCCACAATGTCTAAAACAGAGGGAATGGCTAAAGGCTTGTGCTGAGGGAGAAGGAAATCCCTGAGCCTCTTTTTTCATTCTGAGATGTTTTGACTCTCCCAGTGAAAATGCTCCCTCAAAGTATGCAAGGTTTCTCCAAATGAATAATCTTCCGGAGGAGATGCAGATGGAATGGACTCCTCAGCATCAGAGTCCTCATGGGGAGGCATAGATAATTCCTGATCAGAAGAGGAATCAGAAGAAATAGAAACCTGATCTGAAGATTCATAATCAGTGTCTTGCCTAGGCCTCATATCTGGAGGGAGATGGGTACCCCTGATCAAGGTAATGAGGTCTTCAGCTATTTTGATCATCTGTTTTTTAGGCATAGAGGCCTGTGCACGTGGCTCATGCATCTTTTTTTAGTCTTAGAAGTTGCTTTTTTTTTTTGGTTTTGCAGCTGTCTTCGGTTTGATATACAAATGTTGAGGCCTGAAAACACCCACAGAAGCCGGTGCCTGCTCAGCGGCTCTGGACCCATCTGAGGGAGATGCATCCGTCGATCCAATACCTTGAGTATCTTGTGGCATGCCAGACTCCACATGGGTGTTGGTAGAGGCCTGCGACTCGAAGGTAGTGGGTATCAGGGGCTGTGAAAGCGCCTCACTGAGTACCGGCGAACCGGCGACTAGCTTAGGAGTAGCTTCATCGGTTTTGGATCTCGACTGCCTTTCTCTGTCCTTTTCTTTGTGTTTTTTTATGTACTCCGGTAGTCGGATTGCTGTCCAACAACATTTCTGGGTAGTTAAATCTGTTTCCAAAATACTTGGATGCAAAAATATACCGATGCTTAATAGTGGGTTGGTTAAATCTAGCACAAAACAGACAGCCAGGCACGTTGTGATCAGGGCCTAGGCAAGAAATACAGTATAAATGGAAATCCTTATGAGGTATTTGCTTCCCACAAGTAATACAATTATTAACTTTTTCTGACATCGGTAAAAAGGAAGAAATAAGTTTCCCCAACTGGGTACTTAGCTTTAGTTAAGACTTCAGTTCTGAAACTCAAACTCGAATATTTCAGTAGTCTGCCGACCGGTACTTGCAAAATGCTTCTGCTTCGTGCACCACGCGGCAAGAAAGACTAAAGAAAATGGCGTTGGCTGCATGTTTTATAGCCCTGACGACCTGACGTCATGGAAGAGAAGACAGCAACCAACGCAGGACCCAAGACTTTGGAATTCAGGCCGACTGAGGGCAACCTGCCAGCAGATTACCCAAATGTAATGACTGCAACAGTGAAACACATAAACATCTATGGTTACAGCACAGTACAGCAAGCATGCACAAGTACTTACCCGGGATGGTTACTATAATACTGCAGCATGCACTTGCCCATTTACATGTATTTAATACTTAAATTGAACAATGGTTCTAGTACATTGCAGCAGGTGCATGCCCATTTACTGATACTAAGAATCTAGTTGGGACTATAGAACAGTATAATGCAGCATAGCAATGCCCGTTTACGGATACTAAAAATTTTGTTGGAATTATGGTAACAGTATAATGCAGCATCGTTTACTGGTACTAATAATTTAATTGGGACTATGGTAACAGTATAATGCAGCAGGGCAATGCTCGTTTACGGGTACTAAGATTTTAGATGGTAGACAAGAAGGTTATGGCACTAGGAAGGCTACTACAGCCAGACCAGCACCTGTTGTGTACAAATCTGGACTGAAATGTGACACCTTGATTTTTCAAGAAACCAAAACACAGTAGAACGGTGGGCACAGAAGATCGTGAAATTTTATAGGTTCCAAGGTAAATACTAGTCTAGCTGCCCTTGATGGCAACTTTAAGCCTAGCCAGTTTCCTTTTGTGTGCTCAAAATAACCTATCCCTTTTGGTTATAAGTTGGCCTTACTCATCTCATAGTCGATAACTCTATATCACCCCTAATATAAATAACTGGGATCATACCATAGATAATATGAGACGACCTGCACATGGGATAAAGCATTTAGGAGCTGCTACTGTCCATTAGTAGTACAGGAGGCAGTTGTGGGGTAAATGTTTTGTTTCCATATATAGATCTAAGTTGCACTTAGACAAGGATGGCTGTTTTATGAAGATGGGGAGTCTGTTCCATAGCAGCGGTATCCTCTGTGAGATTTACCTGTCTGTCAAAGACATTCTGTTGGTGCTGCAGAACAGATTTAGATCTCTAGACTGAATATTTCTAATGACATTTGACTTGTCAGTATGCAAGAAGTACATCAGGACTGGGTCAGAGGATGCCTTGTATGCCAGACACAGGTCACTTCTTAGCAGTTTATTGGATGCAGAGTATAGTGACAGGACTTTTGAGTAGGCTCATGTTGGACATGTTATTTGGGCTTTGTATCCTTTTAGTAAGGTATCTCTGTGGGTGATCCAGTTGTTGCATGTCTCTGGACAGATACATGCCAAAGTGGGCATTATAATCACTGATTGGTCTAATGAGGGCTAAGTAACGAGAACATCCCTAGATCTAGATACAATACATTTGTTTATAAGCTGTGCAATATAAAAGGATATATATATATATATATATATATATATATATATATATATATATATATATGTATAAAATATAAAACACATGGTGGTCTAAAGGTAGGTCGCTATCCACATAAGTTCTCAAATCCTGAACAGGGTCAAATCATAGGAACATATTGTCTATGTGGTAGATAATACAACATTCTACATTAAGGTAAGTGTACAATGTGCATTATGGTCAGCACTATGTATACAATAATACATTAGAGAAATATTTTGGAGTTCACTCTGCTATTCTTGAGAAGTTCACATTGAAAGGTACTCCTTTCAGTGCTTGATGTTCACTTTTCCCATGGAGTAAAATGTATAAGTATTTTGGCAACCTGGGTATGATTCTACATGACAGGCAAACAAAGCTGCAGAGTAAATCAACACTGAAGCGATACTTAAAACTTTCATTAATTCTACAATTGCAAGTAAAAATGCCGTCTCTGTCATCATCACTTCCTACTGCTACACAAAGTAATGGATATACATGTATGCAGTGTTTGTCAAATGTGTGGATAGATGATCTTGCATCCAGAATAACCTGTGTTGAAACAGCTCTAAGAGAGGGGCTGGGGTGGCAAATATAGACCTGGTAGACTGGGCTCTGAATGTTTTGGGAAATAGGTTTCCTATGGGAAAGATAAAAGAAATGCAGCTAGTAATCCATTTAGAAATGGTTTGTTTATTCACAGCTTTCTCCTCCTCACCCTTTGCAAAAACAAAGTTGATCCTGATTTCCTATATGATTTTTGTTTTGTCCATGAAGAACCTTAGCTATCTATACTCATATCCATTCATTTACACCCAGACAGATCATGCTCAGAGCATCTGCTTAGTCTGTTGTCCTGACCTGGAAAGCAATGGACTATGGGAGTGTGGCCAGCTCCTGTGCTAGTTCCCATGCTGTGCAGACTAATCATGCAAGTAAGTAGGAGTGGGTAGCTCCTTGTTTATGTACATCATCTTGGAAATGTCTGAATCGTTAGGGGCCCTGGGGTGCAAGATGAGTTTCAGAGCTCATGGTCAACAGTTCTGACAATTTCCTTTCCATTTTTCTATTTGTTTTACATTCTCCACCCCCCCCCCCAACACCTTGGATTTTCAATCCCCCACAAGTGCTACCAAATAGTACCCAATGTTGTTGGCACTCAAGTGATCAATTTCTAAGCACAAGAGGACTCCCTTGTTCAACTGTATGCTTTCCATCCACCATAGTCTCTCTCACTTTATGTAAGAAGGTGGATACACAGTGTGTTTAGGAAGTGGAAATGTTGGCACCAATGGTTCCCTTAGGTAACATTGGAACTTCCTCGTCCACAGCCTGACCAAGGGAACCATCAAGATGCAGTATGATAAATTCCCTAGCAGAAATGCTTTTCAGGTTGGCAATTTTCTTCAAGTTCTGAGACAAGAACAGGACTTTCTCTTTCAGAAGGAAGGCCCTTTGCTATACTTCCATTTGTGCCTGACAGAGTGCTTCTTAAGCAATCTGAATTACAGAGCTACACAAGTATATCTTTTGCACTTTAACTGTTCAGTGTTTCTTATCAGCACTGCACTGGTTGTATTTATTTGCTTATCAGTACTGCATTTTTTTTATATATTTGTGTAACAATTCTGCACTAGTTTACTGCACTGTTTTTGTTTGAATTATTTACTTTTCTGTCTCGTTGTGTATATATTTGCTGATCTCTGGTTGATTTTTTGGTTTTCCCCCACCCAACTGCTGATGTGTTCTTAAAGTTGGTGGCTTTTGCCGTTACCCGCCTCTACTGTAAAGTTGATAAGGAACACTCCTCCCAGTCCCATCTCATTAGCTCATTCTACCTAATACAGAGATCATTTAGGAAGGTCAAACCCCTTAGTTCCTTAACCTTGAATTTTCTTCTGTTCCTCCTCTCTCCCTTTCCATTTTACTAACAACAACAAACACTTTATTCAGCTTCTTTTACTGTATTTGTGTTTCCTCCTCCTGCTTCATTACTTCATTGTGTTTTTTTTTCTACTTGCTGTGGCTTGTTCTCTAAAGTCTTCAATTGCATCTTTTCTGTTGCATCTCTTACTGCTTGTTTATAGCCTGCTTAAATTGTAAGTATTATTCTAAGCCTCTTAGTTTTGGTTTAAGCACCTGGGCTTAAGGCTTACCCCTTAGCTCTCCCTGGCCTTCTTTCTCAGATTCTGAAAAATATGGATGGACAATTTCCTAGAGCTTCTCCTGCCAGTCTGGTTGATATAGGCATCCTGAGACAGTGTTGTAACTGCCTTATGTACACAACCACCTACCACCTAGGAACACAATTTGTGAGAGATGCAATTACATTAGGAACCTAGAGTCCATGATCTCTCCCCTCACAAGCCAGTATATCTGGCACTGAGAAGGTTGTCAACACAATCACTACACCTCAACCACCACCCACACCTACACAACACACACACCCACATATGTGGAGGACATTCCCAAACAAAGGAGACCTCCAAGGCAAAAACACACACAATTTCCACAGCCCTTCACACCACATACCACACATAGTTCACACACCTGTCTCTCATAACCACTAAGGCTTAACCATAAACCCAACATATTAGTCATAGGGGACTCCACTGAGACACATACGTGCCTCTCACCAGGCTGGATAAGGAGAAAGTGACTGCTAGTTTCCTGTCAGGGGCCAGAATCTGCCATATCACACACGCACTCAAGTCTCTCAACAACAGGTACTGTTATGACTTTGTCATAGTCCATGCTGGTGTGAATGAATTGAGACGTACCTCCCTGGACTATATGAAGAGAGACATGATTGAACTCACCGAATAGGTGTCCCAGGCAGGTATGTCCCTAGCCTTAAACAGCATTCTACAGTAACCCAGAATGAGCAATCAATACAAAAAGAAAATGACTGACTTTAGCACTTGGATTAGTTTTTGGTGTCATTCCAAGAGAATCCTGTACCTGACAGCCTAGGAGGATATGATGCTTTGCCAGAGATGGCCTGCATCTGTCTCACTTGGGCTTCAGGCTCCCCCATAGTGTCTTTTCTAGAAAAGGTGATGAGGTTAAATCTACCAACATAAAAATTTCAACAAAACCCAAATTAAAGGTTATGCTGCTAAATGCTAGGAGTCTAAACATGAAACTGCACTCATTGCAAGCATTCTTAACCCTTGAAAATGCTGACATCTGTGCAGTCACAGAAACCTGGTTCAAAGCTGCGCAGAGCACCCCAGCCATACCTGGTTACTCATCCTATCGTACATTCAGACCCCAAACTGTGGGTAGTAAAGCCAACGCAGATGGAGTTTCAATATATATTAAAGACATGCACACTTCCAGGCTGGTCAATCAGTATGATGCACAGGAGACACTCCAGGTGCAGTTCACCATTGGCAAGGCCCATATACAAATCATAGCTAGCTACTGGCCCCTAAATCTGACTCAAGATGTCCGAACTGCCCATCTAGACCTCACCTATCAAGACTCAACCCTTTACCCTGATCCTGGGTGACTAACTACCCAAACATAGACTGGAAGACCTACTCATGTCAGAACACAAATGCTCAGATTCCTCGATTTTGTCAATGCAAATCCTTTGGAACAGCTAATTGATACCCCCACAAGAGGTGATATTTTGGACCTGGTATTAACCAACATGAGTAACCACTGCAGCATCCTTGCAGTATCATCCTCCCTTGTAAGATCCGACCATAAAGCTGTCATGTTCAAAGTCACCATCTCCCCTGACCCCCCCCCCCTCTAGCTAGGGTCAAACAAAAAAACATCTCCAAAGCTGACTACAGCCTCCTGAGGGATGGTATAAACAGCTTCACAGCCCCCCCCCCCCCCAGGAAAGTACAGTTGTGTACACTTACCATAAATGTAGTTGTTCGAGTGTATTTACTGTTGCAGTCATCACACTAGGGTTGTCCTGACAGGGGTAGCCCTCAGTTGGCCTGTATATCAGAGGCTTAGTATTTCTGCATTGGTTGCTGTCACTTCAGGACCGATTTCAGTTTGTCCGTGGTATAAAAACAGGCAGCCGACGCCATTACATCAGTTTTTCTTGCCCCAAATGTCAGGAGCCCTCAAATAGGGAGCAAAGTTATGGTGGAAAAACACCACCAGTAAAAAGTAAATACCAATAGCCCTGTAAGGAGTGAGAAAGAGAGAGAGCTAGAGAGACAAGGGGGCTGGAGGGTAGGAAACCAGGACTGCAACAGTAAATACACTCGAACATCTACATTTATGGTAAGTGTACACAACTGTAGTATGTTCTTCGTGTTTCACTGTTGCAGTCATCACACTTGGGTTGATTCCCAAAGCTGAGGAATAGGTGGAGGCAGTCAAGAAGAGTTGGGGCTGGCTAGTATGCCCTGCAGGACTGCGGTTGCAAAGCTCGCCCTGGACTTGGAAAAGATAAGCAGGTGGTAATTGTTAGATATTATGAATATAAAGCTGAAATTAATTCTGTTGTAAATATGCTGAAAGAAAAAGTTTGCTTGAATATCTGTATAGAGTTTACAATGTGCATTCATACTATATGTATAACAGACAGGCTTCTCTTCACAGCATCAGAAAATGCCTAAGAAAGCAATACTGGAAAACAAGCATTACATGATTTTCTCATGTTTGTAGAACAAATATCAATTAACAAACATCCTTTTTTATAAATTCAGGAATACATGATGTTTTTCCAGTAGGAACAGCTTATACAGATGTTTCCTTTCAGAATGGCATCCCCACATCAGCAAAAGTGCTTAAATCACAAAAGGACAATAGAAAAGTCTATAAACAGACATTATGTGACTTCCCACAGAAGGCCAGAAAAATATACCAGGAGGAAGTAATCTCTTGTGTGCGTGACTAGCTCTGTATATAGCTATTGTAGTAATTCAGTTATGTGAGAGAAGGACAGAGAGAGGTATTTTGTAGAAGTCATCATTCATTATCTGTAATGAAGGAAAACTTTGTAAATATATGCTACAAATCTGACAGACTACGTGTGGTTTGTTATAAAATAAGTTATCTGTAACTGTGCTTATAGCTGCAAAATATATTTCTTTATCAGTGTGCAATTTGAAAGGCTTGGTGCTTTAAACAGACTACAGATGGAGTCATGCAGAGCTATGTGTCTCTGATTCAGCAGTAAACAGCACAGCAAGACTGTGTGTCTTAAGAAGAATTCAAGCACCAAGAAGCAAGCAAGCAGCAGTAAGCAGAGCTCTATATAATTTTTCAGTAATTCTTGGTAAAGTTATGAACAGAACCCCGAGTTGCAGCTTCCAGGAAGTCCCTGGTAGGGATTCCTCTGAGAAAGGCTGTAGAGGTTGAAGTTGCCCTAGTGGAATGCGTTCTGACCCCCAGAGGGGGTAGTTTTCCATGGTGTTTGTAACAGAAAGGGATACAGTGCGCTATCCATTTGGAGATGGTTTGTTTAGATATGGCCTTGCCCTCTGCTCCTGGTGCAAAGCTGACTAGTAACTGGTCATATTTCCTAAAGGGCTTAGTCCTATCAAGGTAGAATCTGAGCTGTCTGTGCACAACTAAAGAGTGCAGGATCCTTTCCCCCTTATTTTGAGGATTAGGGAAAAAGGTGGGCAAATGGACAGATTGGTTGAGAGCCACACTGGACACCACTTTAGGCATGAAAGTTGGGTTAGCCCTGAGGGAGACCATGTCAGCATGAAAGATAATGAAGGGTTCCACAGCCATAAGTGCTTGTAGCTCAGACACTCTTCTAGCTGAAGTGATTGCCAGAAGCAAGGCTGTTTTCCAAGAGAGGAATTTTAACTCTGCTGATGCTGCAGGCACAAAGGGGGGTAGTGTGAGCTTTTCCAACACAAAATTAAGGTTCCAAGCAGGGGTAGGGGTTCTTCTTGGTGGACATAAGTTGTTAGCCCCTCTCAGGAACTGCTTGATGAGAGGGTGTGAGAAGAGAGGTGGCTCCGTGCTGTAATGAGCAGATATGGCAGAGGCATGGATCTTAATGGAAGAGAAGGACCGGCCCCTGTGAAGTAGGTCTGCTAGGTAATCCAGGATGAGAGGGAAGGAGGGCTGTTCTGGATCTGCTCCTTTAGTGTGGATCCAGGAACACCACCTTTTCCACTTGTCAGCATATGATTTTCTTGTACTTGGTCATCTGGCTTCACATATGACATCCAGCACCTGCTTCCTTAGGCTGACCACTGGAGAAGTCGAGGAATAAGACAGGCTGTAAGGTTCAGGGTCTGCGATTGTGGATCCAAGAAAGTACAGTTGTGTACACTTATCATGTTAGAGTGTATTCACTGTTGCAGTCATCACTTCTGGGTTATCTGCTTGCAGTAGCCCTCAGTTGTCCTGATTAACAAAGTCTTGGGTCCTGCGTCAGTTGCTGTCCCTTCTTCCATGACGTCAGGTGTATAAAACATGCAGCTGATGCCATTACATCAGTTTTCTTGCCCCAGATGTTAGGTGGCCCTTAATAGGAAGCAATTAAATCTTTAAATATACAAGGTTATACCTCCAACAAAAAAGCAAATACTCCAAAAAGCTTTTGAAGATAGAAAATGAAAGTAGCGGTACATCCAAAATAAGAAACGGGGCTGGAGGGAGGGTAACCAGGACTGCAACAAATAAGAAAGGGGGCTGGAGAGAGGGTAACCAGGACTGCAACAGTGAATACACTCGAACATCTACATTTATGTAATTGTACACAACTGTACTATGTTCTTCATGTTTCACTGTTGCAGTCATCACTTTTGGGTAGATTCCCAAAGCTAAAGATGGGAGGAGAAATTTAAATAGCATTAGGACCAGCAAAAAGGCCCTGAAAAACTGCAGTGGCAAAGCCAACTCTGGATTTAGAGAAAATTGGCAGATGGTAATGCTTGGTGAAAGTATGTACAGAACTCCAGGTGGCAACTTCTAGGATGTCCCTGGTAGGGACGCCTCTGAGAAAGGCTGTAGAGGTAGACGCAGCTCTGGTAGAGTGGGGTCTGATCCCCAGTGGGGTGGGTTTCCATGGTGTTTGTAGCAGAAATGAATACAATGGCCTATCCATTTGGAAATAGTTCGCTTTGAAATAGCCTTCCCCTCTGCCCCTGCAACAAATGCCACCAGCAGTTGATCAGATTTCCTTTGAGGTTCAGTTCTGTCCAAGTAGAATCTAAGTTGTCTGTGCACATCTAAGGAGTGCAGAATCCATTCTCCTTTCTTCTGTGGATAGGAAAGAAGGTTGGCAAATGTATGGACTGATTAAGAACCACACTGGATACCACCCTTGGGCATGAAGGAAGGATTGGACCTGAGGTACACCCTGTCCACATGAAAGATGATGAAAGGTTCCACTGTCATGAGGGCCTGTAATTCAGATACCCTTCTTGCTGAAATGATTGCTAAAAGGAAATCTGTTTTCCAGGAAAGAAATTTTAAGTCCGCAGTGGCAGCTGACTCGAAAGGAGGAAGAGTGAGCTTTTCGAATACAAAGCTGAGGTCCCAGGCTGGAGTTGGAGCTCCCTTGGGTGGTCATAGGTTTTTGGCCCCTCTGAGGAACTGCTTAAGCAGTGGATGAGAAAAGAGGGGTGGTTCTGTGTTATAATGAGCTGAGATGGCTGAGGTATGAATTTTGATGGAGTAGAAAGACAGGCCCTTATGAGGCATCTCGGTTAGGTATTGTAAAATCTGAGGTAAACTGGGCACTGTTGTGCTCATCCCTTGAGATTGGTTCCAGGCACAGAATCTTTTCCATTTTTCAGCGTAAGACTTTCTAGTACTAGGCCTCCTTGCCTCTAAAATTATATCCATCACTGGTTTACTGAGGGATGGTAAAGGAGAAATTATGTAATTAGCTAGGCTGCTAGATTCAGTGTTTGAAGTTGAGGGTGCAGAATTTGGTTCTCCTGCTGAGACAATAGAGTAGGAGACTGAGGCAGGTGCGATGGGGCCAACAGTGACACACTGCACAAGAGGGGGTACCCAGTGTTGGCGTGGCCAGTCTGGTGCAATCAAAATCATCCTTGGTTTGTCTTGTTTGATCTTTAGTAGTACTTTGGAGAGCAGAGGCAGAGGAGGAAAGGCATAAACTGATAGTTTTTTCCAGCTGAAGGACAGAGCATCCACTTTCCAAGCTTGTTTGTGGGGAGTCCTTGTGCAAAATTTGTCCAACTGATAGTTTTGGGGGGAGGCAAACAGGTCTATATCTGGGCTCCCCCATTTGCTTGTCAACATGTTCAAAATCCTTGGTTCCAGTTTCCACTTGTGTGGGTCCATGAGGTTTCTGCTTAGTTCGTCTGCCAGTGTATTTAGTTTTCCTAGCAGGAATTGAGCTTGTAGATGCACTTGACAGCTCAGGGCTGTGTTCCACAATGCCATGGCTAGTCTGCAGAGGGGGTAAGAATGTGTACCCCAGTGCTTGTTTATGTACCACATAACAGTGGTGTTGTCCGTCTATCATTAATTGTCCTGGAAGAATGTGGTCCTTGAAAGCTGTCAGAGCATTCTGTACATTTCTTTTTGATTGATATGTAGGTGCATTTTACTTGGGTTCTATTTGCCCTGAATGCACTTCCCTGTCAGGTGAGCTTCCCATGCATAGTCTGATGCGTCTGTTATGGTTTGGGTGGCAGGGGGTAGAGTGAATGGTAGACCCTTGTTTTGGTTGCAAGCCTCTGCCCACCAAAGAAACTCTAGGCGTAGGCAAGGTATGATAGGAATCATTGCTTCTAGATCCTGAGAATGTTGACACCATAGGCTTTTTAGATACCATTGTAGTTTCCTCATATGCAGTCTTGCATATGGAATTAGAAGAATACAAGAGGTCATGAACCCCAAGGCTTGCAGTATTTACCTTGCAGATAGCAGGGTTTTCATGACCACTAGTTTGAAGTAGGTAGTCAGATAAATTTGTTTCTCTGGTGTGAGGAAAGCCATCTGGGAAGTTGTATTCAAGCTTGTTCCCAGGAATATAATTTGTTGACAGTGTACAAGGTGTAATTTCTTTTCGTTTATAGTGTACCCCAAACAAGTTAACACTCTTTGTACAAAAGCCAGATGATTCAAAAGTATGTCCTGGCTTTCTGCCTGAATTGGGCAATCGCCCAGGTATGGGTATATTTGAATATTTCTTTGCCTGCAAAATGCAATGACTGGGGCTAGCCACTTGGTGAAAACCCTGGGCGCAGTAGATAAGCCAAAGGGCCATACAGAGTACTGGTAGTGATTGTAGCCTGCTTTGAAGCGTAGGTATCTTTTGCAAGATTCCCTGATTGGGATGTGCAGGTATGCTTCCTTTAAATCAAGTGTTGCCATCCAGGCATCTTTTCCTAGCATGGGAAGCAACTGGTGAAGAGTCAACATCTTGAATTTTGGAATCACCAAAAAGGTGTTTAGAGTAGACAGGTCCAGGATAGGACGCCGTGAATTGTCTTTTCTGGGTACCAGGGAAAAGTCTTGAGTAGAAACCTTGTCCTTTTTCCTCTTCTGGTACAGTTTGAATAGCTTTTATGTTTAAAAGAGAGAGTATTTGCTTTTGAACCTCTGTCCACTGATTTGGGGGTAGATCTGGCCAACCGTTGGGCGTTGGCAATGTGTGAAAGTGAAATCTGTATCCTTGGGACACTATATTTAAAACCCATTTGTCCTGGGTAATGATTTCCCAGTTTGTGGCCTGCAGAGCGATCTTTCCCCCTAAAGTTGCAGTCAGTTGAGAAGTGCTTGGAAATTTTAAAGTCAAGTCATTGAGACAGCTTTCCATAGGGGGGAGTCTTACTACTCCCTGATTTGGAAGTGGAAGGCCCCCACTGCTTAGTCTTGTGTGTACCCTGGGACTGAAACCTGGGGCTTCTGGGTTTGGATAGAAAAGGCCTGGAAGAGGCAGGAAAGGACCAATTCTTAGAGGCCCAATGCCTACTAAATCTTGGAGGCTGAACTTGTAGGAAATCTTTAACAGTTTGCATATATTTAGCTTTGCCCTCCATCTTTTTAAGAACAACTTCTGCTTTGTTGCCAAACAGGTGGTCCTGATTTAAGGGAGCATCCAACAATTTAGCTTTAACATGATCAGGCAAAGATTGTTCCTTAAGCCAAGTATGCCTTCTAAGTACAGACCCAGTGACAGCAGCCCTGCAAGAGGCCTCTAATGAAACAAACCCACATTGCAAAGTATGTTTTCCAACCTATTCAGCAGAATGCATTAAAACCTGTAAATCTTTATTTTCAGCACAGTCAGGAATCAACATAATTTTCTGTTTAAGCAATCCAATAATATGTTGCTGATACTTTAACATATGAAACTAACAATTTAAGGCCCTAATGGCCAAGGTTGCAGAAGTGTATACATTCTTACCTCAGCTATCCAATGCCCTGGAGTCTCCATCAGAAGGGGTAGGATTTTTGGCAGTAGAGGCCTTAATGCCCTTGGGTACCTGTGAAATAGTCTCAGGATCCACATTAGAATTTTTAAAAAGGAACTTGTGAGAATCAGGAACCCTGTAATATCTATCAGGTTTTCTGGGAGCAGGAGGCAAAGAATAAGTGGCCAAGCTAGATTCCGAAAAGACTTCAACAATGTCAAGTACAGGAGGGATAGCTAAAGGCCTGTGTTTAGGCAGGCGTAAGAAGTCCCTAAGCCTCTTTTTAGAATCAGAGTAATCCTGGCTTTCCCAGTGAAAATGCTCCCTAAGAGTATGCAAAGTTTCACCAAAAGAGAAATCCTCTGGAGGGGAAGCAGAGGGAATACAGCCCTCTGCATCAGAATCCTCATAAGTAGATAAGGGTAAATCCAGGTCATCAGAAGAAACAGAAATTTCAGAATCCTGGTCAGAAGATTCATAAACAAATTCAGTCCTAGGTCTCTTAGAAGGGGATGGTTGACTTCCCCTGACTAAAGTTATAAGGTCTTCAGCCATTCTTATTTATTTTTTAGGCATAGAGGCCTGAGCATGCGGCCTGGGCATCATTTTGTTAGACATGGATTGAGCTTTAGGCCTTGAAGAAGTTGGCATCTGTTTAATATGCAAGTCCATAGGCCTGAATACACCCTCAGAAGCCGGTGCCTGCACAGCGGCTCTGGACCCATCCAAGGTAGAGACATCCACAGGTACCACAGTTGAAGCATCTCGCGGCATATCGGACTCCAAATGGGTCTCAGTGGAGGCCTGCGAATCAGAAGTAGTGGATATCAGGAGCTGCAAAAGCGCCTCTCTGAGTACCAGCGAACTGGCTACTGGCTTAGGAGAAGCATCGTTGACAGCTTTGGACCTAGGCAGCCTGTCTTTGTGTTTATCTTTGCATTTTTTCAGAATGCCGGTAGTCGGATGGCTTACCGACGACATCTCTGGATAATTGAACAGAGAACTGAAATATTTAGAAGCATAAATATACAGACGACGGATAGTTCATTGGTTAAATAAGACACAAAACCGACAGCAAGGTACATCATGGTCAGGGCCTAGGCAAAGAATACAGTACGGATGAAAATCTTTATGAGGTACTTGCTATCCACAAGAAATACAATTATTAACTTTTACTGACATTGGTAAGGAACAAGAAAAAAAGTTTCCCCAACAGGGTACTTAGCTTTAGTTGAAGACTTCGGTTCTGAAACTCGAAAACGAAAATTTCAGGAGTCAGCTGACCAGCCCTTGCGAACTGCTTCTGCTTCGGGCACCGCACGGCAAAAATGACTGATGCAATGGCGTCGGTTGCATGTTTTACACCCCTGATGACCTGACATCATGGAAGGAGAGACAGCAATCGAAGCAGGATCCAAGACTTTGTTAATCAGGCTGACTGAGGGCTACTGCAAGCAGATAAACCAAATGTGATGACTGCAACAGTGAAACACGGAGAACATCTAAGATATGCAGATAGGCATCCTTCAAGGTCCGGGGTAACCATGAGGCCCCATGGTGGATCGTAAGTAGAAACTTTTGTATGGTTAGTATCTTGAACTGTAGCTCTAAACGAAACTTGCTTGGACATGACAAACCCCGAATTGGTCTCAAAGAGCCTCCTGCCTATCCTGGCACTGGTTCTAAGATATGAGGCTCTGAACCTGCTCATCCACCACACATTGCTAGTGTTTTGAAACTGGGGTAAGGGATGGCCAAAAAGTTATGTAATCTTTGTAAACCACATGAAATAGCCTAGAATCCAATTGCCTTTAGTAATCTCTTCCCAATGTGCTAAAAAAAGGACAGCCTTCCATGTATTTTTTCTGGGTAGTGAGGTAAAGAAGATTGAGGTGGGACCTTCATGGGTGGAAAAAAAGGGAGGTGCTCTGCTGATTCATAGCAACTCCCTACTGGATTCCTGGTAATAAGGGCCCCAAGGTCATCCTCATGAATTGGTTTCCCACTTTTTGGAAAACTTGCCCTTCTACCCCTTTCATGTTTTTAATTTTTTAGTACTTTGGCATCAGAAGCTGGGACCTGCAAAGCAACTCCAGACCAAACTGATGTTTCTTTCTTTCAGATGCTTCATTTTCAGGAGTTCAAGAGAAGCTGGGCAGGTGCCACAAGTTACCAAGACTAGGAATGGGACTTCTGCAGCAAAATGTCTATGGGATTAAGCAATTCACTTAACTGTGTGAGCATTAAAATAGGCATTATTGGCCACTAGGAGTAATTTCCATAACTCCTTCATCTTCCTCTCTTAAAACCTAGTTGCCTCGTGGTTTGGGCGTCTTTTCAGGCTTGTTGGCTGTTGGTGAAGCACCCTCCAAGAGGAAAAAACGCTGAGAGAAGAAGGGAGCCACTTTTGAGATTTTAAGTATTTTTTCTCTGTTTATTTGCTAAGTTTTTCTGCATAGCTGCCTAGCTTGAGCATTTTCTGGCTTGTTAAACTTAATTTCTGTATTAGTAGCTGTATTTAGAGCACAACCAAAAGCTGTTTGCTGAATTTCCTGTTTGCACTTAATTTTAAATCGTTTTTTTCTTAAAACTTGCATATTTTCTGTCCTTGACCTAGCACTCTTGTGTGGGGTCATTTACTGCACTGTTATAACTTGATATTACTTGTGAACCTCTGCTATCTCTGTAAAAAACAAAAATAAAAAAAAAATCTTGCTTTTTTCCCACTTTTCTGAGAGTTAAAAAAGTTCAGTTACAGGCTTGCTGTTCCTGAACTGTTTGAAAGTTTCTGTGAGGCCATTTTTGCTTGGGCTGAAGGAGGGCCTCTCTGTTGATCAGTGGCAGTGACTAACATTGAGCAGCTTCCCTGCCCCCCCGTAGAGGTGGTTACCGACTTGAAACTGTAGTTTTATTGGCCACTAGGGGTCATTTCCATAACTTCTTCATCTTCCTCTCTTAAAACCTAGTTGCCTCGTGGTTTGGGTGCCTTTTCAGGCTTGTTGGCTGTTGGTGAAGCACCCTCCAAGAGGAAAAAACGCTGAGAGAAGAAGGGAGCCACTTTTGAGATTTTAAGTATTTTTTCTCTGTTTATTTGCTAAGTTTTTCTGCATAGCTGCCTAGCTTGAGCATTTTCTGGCTTGTTAAACTTGATTTCTGTATTAGTAGCTGTATTTAGAGCACAACCAAAAGCTGTTTGCTGAATTTCCTGTTTGCACTTAATTTTAAATCGTTTTTCTTAAAACTTGCATATTTTCTGTCCTTGACCTAGCACTCTTGTGTGGGGTCATTTACTGCACTGTTATAACTTGATATTACTTGTGAACCTCTGCTATCTCTGTAAAAACAAAACAAAAAATCTTGCTTTTTCCCACTTTTCTGAGAGTTAAAAGTTCAGTTACAGGCTTGCTGTTCCTGAACTGTTTGAAAGTTTCTGTGAGGCCATTTTGCTTGGGCTGAAGGAGGGTCTCTCTGTTGATCAGTGGCAGTGACTAACATTGAGCAGCTTCCCTGCCCCCCGTAGAGGTGGTTACTGACTTGAAACTGTAGTTTTATTGTCCCTTTTGGGTCTATTCCTGCTTCTTTCCAGCCCCTGCTATCAAGCACGCTTTAACGTGCTTTAGCTGAGTTGCCACTAGAGCAGCATCGGGCAGCCCGGTTAAACAAGGTTAAACTCTTTCTGGCTCCAGAAAGTCTGTTCTTCAATTTTTCCCTTAGACCTGCTCTGTTAGGAACCTAAACAGTTTACACCTACACTAAAAAGTGCAGCACTTGTTCCAAATAGCTTTTTCTTCTCAAAAAGCTCAGCACTTGTCTTATAAGCATATCCCTTGTCTTATAAGCATTCTCTTTGCAGGTCAAGCACTCCTATATTATACAAATCTCTCACTAGCAAAACCCCCAGGAGTGCCCACTTCCCTGCTAAGCCCACTACTTTTCTGTCTCATACCAACTCATAATTCTTTCTAGCATGTTGAAGGGTCAGATGCTGGCGTCCTCTCCTGCCCAGTTGGTGACTCTGGGAATTCTGAGACAATGTTACAATTGCCTCATGTACACGGACAACCCTCTCCTCCTCCCACGTAACACTAACACTTGTGAGAGATGCAGCTATTTAGCCAGACTGGAGGCTGAGCTCTCTCAACTCAGGACTGGCAAGACCAGGCAGGAGGAGAAGGCAACTACACACACCACAATACCAGTCTCACATAACTCAACCACACCACTGAATCAAACACATAAACACACTAAGACATACTCGAGGCTCTGAGTAAAATTTACCTAAACAGCAGAGGCCTCCAAAGCAGACACCCAAGCAACTGCAAACTCAATACACCACACAAACAACACATAAACAACAAAATCAGTGTGCAAAGCAGTCACTGCCCTTAAGGCCAAATACAACACCAAACATACTTATCATAGGTGACTCCATAGTCAGACACACTGACATCCCGCTCACCAGACTAAGTAAGGAGAAGGTCACAGTAAGCTGCCTGTCGGGCGCTAGAATCCGCCACATAACGCAAGCACTCCGGTCTCTCAACAGCAGGTACAAGTATGACTCAGTCATTGTCCACGCTGGTGTCAACAACCTGAGACGTACCTCCTTGGACTACATGAAAAGAGACATTGAGGAGCTCTCTGATTATGTAGCCCAGGCAGGTATGACCCTGACCTTGAGCAGTATCCTGCCTTCACCTAGAATGATGCCACAATACAGTGATAAGATGATCAGCTTTAATAATTGGCTTAAATTCTGGTGTCATTCAATGTCTGTCTGCCTGGGATGACATGCTGGACAAGCCACGCTGCTTCGCAAGGGACGGCTTGCACCTGTCACCCCTAGGCTTCCGGATATTGGCAAAGGCTCTTGCCACCCCGTAGTGCCTTTTTTAGGCAAGGCTCAAATTCTAAACCTACCACCCTAGAACACAAAAAAGTAAAAAAACTAAGGGTAATGCTGCTCAATGCCAGAAGTCTCAATCTCAAGATGCACGCACTCGAGGCCCTTCTCAGTATGGAGAACATCGATGTCTGTGCTGTGACAGAAACCTGGTTCAAGGCTCCTGAGAGCACCCCAGCACTATCAGGTTTCACCTCATATCATGCGTTCCGCCCCAAAATCCGGACAACACCAAGAAAGGAGGGGGTGTCCATATTCATAAAGGACACCCACACCTCAAGGTTGGTGGCAACGCATCGATGCATCGGAGACCATCCAGGTGCAATTAACCATAGGCAAGACTGCTCTGCAATTTGTAGCATGTTACAGGCCACCCTCTCAAACTCAGGAACCTCACATGGCCTTCCTGAAAACATTGGAGGGGATAAATGTATCTCCAAACACCATCATACTAGGTGACTTCAACTACCCTAATATAGACTGGGAACACTACTCAAGCCCAAACACTCTAGCCCAAAGGTTCCTGGAGTTCATAAACTCAAATGCCATGGAACAACTAGTCACCATCCCCACAAGAGGAGAAAACATACTTGATCTCATCATCACGAACATGGGATCACAATGTTCAACACCGAAGTATACCCCTCACTGGTGAGATCAGATCATAAACTAATCTCGCTGGAGGTCCTCATCCCGCCCCCACCTGAAATCACAAAGACCACAGTGAAAAACTTCTCAAAAGCCGACTTCACACTTCTAAAAACTAGTGTGGTCTCCTTTAAGGCCCCTGAGCCAGTGGTAAACATTACTCAAACCGCTGAATCACTTACAAATGCCTTCTACCAGCACCTACAGGACTGCATGGATCAGGCAATCCCAAACAAAACTAAGACTCTTTGTACCAAAGGCAAGCGTCCAGTCTGGTGGACCCCAGCCATAAACAAGCTCTACAAGAAAAGGAGGAAGCTACTACAAGATAGAGCAAAATCCTGGAAAGGTAAGACACCTTTGATCATTATAAGTAAAAAACTAAGAGCTCTCATAAAATCATCCAAGGCAAATTTTGAGAGAAAAATCACCAAGGACTCAAAAGACAATCATAAGGCCTTCTTTAGCTATGTTAGAAACCTAGGAGGAAACTCCCAGATATGCTCAGAATTAGTTCAAAATGATGTGAAGATTACTGAACCTACACACATTGCCAACATACTGGCTGACAGGTTCAGTGCAAACTTCTCCCCCCCAAAAGGAGAGATATCTATACCAGAGGATTGTAGCCCCCAAACATCTCCAATGCCCAGGTGAGAACTGCTCTCTCCAAAGCAAAACACAGCATCCATGGGACCGGATGGTGTCCCGGCTGTGTGCTCCACGAACTCAATGAGGAATTAAACCCGCAGTTAGGACAGCTGTTTAATCTTAGCCTCACCTCAGGATACATCCAAGGAGTGGCGACGGCGACTGTGGTCCCACTTCACAAGGGAGGTGCCTCCACCGACCCTGGAAATTACCGTCCCATTAGCTTGACAAGCCTTATCTGCAAAGCCATGGAGAGGATCATAATGGAACTCATAAATAAAGACATAGGGAACTTGCAGACTTTGGATCCAACTCAGTTTGGCTTTGTCAAAGGCAGATCATGCCTTTTAAACTTGGTTGACTTTTTCGAGACAGTCACCAAGGCCATTGATGAGGGAAAGGCAGTCCATACAGCCTACCTTGACCTGGCAAAGGCCTTCACACAATACCCCACTCAGGGACCAGCGAATAACTCATCAGCTTGAATGTAAACCCATACATCACAAGACGGGTTGCAAACTGGCTAAGTGACAGAACCCACAGGGTCAGAGTTGCTGGAGCCATGTCAGACTCAAAGCCTGTCACAAGTGGTGTCCCACAGGGCTCAGTCCTGGGTCCACTCTTGTTCGGCATCTACTTTTCTGAAGTACAAGCAAACGCAGGAGGGTTATGGCTGACAAAGTTTGCAGATGACTGCAAACTGGGCGCCATAGTCGAAAACACATCTGACACAGATATCCTTCAGAAGGGCCTCACAGAAATGGATAACTGGTGGCAGAGCCATGGCCTAAAGTTAAATGCCAAGAAATGCATAGTCATACCCTTCGGGAAAAACAAGGTTACCCCTAGCTACCATATAGGTGGCAATCCACTGAGCACAGAAGAAGTCATTAGGGATCTGGGGACCCAGGTTGACAGTAGCCTTCGCTTGACACTCATGTTGCTAAATTAGTTAGGAAAACCTTCTACATTGCCCACCTGATCATGAAGGGATTCACATCTAGATCAAGGGAGGTCATCGTCCCCCTGTACTCATCACTCATTAGACCTATGATTGAGTACAATGCCCCATTCGGAATGTATCTGACCCGACACCTGCAGCAGCTGAAAAGGCCCCAAAAGTTCCTCACCAAAAGGATAAAGGGTCTCAAAAATATGTCTTATGCTGCCCGACTGAAAGAACTCCAGCTCTATTCAGTCTCATACCGCTTGCTCAGAGGTGACCTGTGCCTGATATATAAGGCCATGTCAAACCCTGATTTGATGAATATGCTTCACCTCAAAAAATCTAGATCCCTCAGAACCACAAGGGCGGAGACTTAAACCTTGACACGGTTATTAATAGAACGTGCTGGAGGGACAGATTCATCACCCAGAGACTCCCTATGCTGTGGAACAAAATCCCGGTACATGTGAGGCAGAGCACCTCGCTGGCCTTGTTCAAGAGGAATCTTGACCAATGGATGGGAGATCGCAGATATACCCCAGGGATTACTTCAGTGTCACTGCTTGACAGAGGCACAGCAAAATAATAGGCATAGTTTTATTCAAACTAAAGGGGTGGCGAAAGCCAAATAACTATGGGCTAGGCTTATAAATGCCCTTGGGCAGATAGCCTAGTATGAACCTATGAACCTATGAACAATAGGGACAGTGTCAACTGGGAATGAAAATCAAACCAGAAGTAGATAAAAATCAGGCAAGCAACTGAATGTGCCAAAAATAAAAGAAAGTATATAAGGTGAAGGATCAGATGACAATGCAAGAAATGTGTAAAATGCATTAATACAGTTGCAAGTATAGAAAACTCTTGGAACAACCTCATGTTGATCAGGATCAAACACAGGAATGGTTAAGGACAGTTGAATTTAAACAAAAAGATGAAAGGTTAATATTAGCGACCCAAGATAGTGGACTGTATACAAGCTGGTTTACAAAGTCCATTTAACATGTGGGTGAAACAGACAAATGCAGGTTTTTGTAAAACAATTGGAAACTGTTGTACATTGTTGCTGGTTGTGATATACTAATGGCAGGACTGTATACTGAAAGGCATAATAATGTGGTAAGACTGCTGTAATGGGAATTGTGCAAACATTATAATACTGAAGTAGCTGAAAAACACTGGAAACATAAACCACAAAGCATTATAGAAAAAGATGAAGTTTGTATCACATGGGATCACCCATTATCAACCGTTCAAAAAAAATAGATGTGAAAAAACAGATATATAGTAGTCCATAAAAAGACGACAAAAGTAGCATTAATCATTGAAATTGCATTATTACATCCAATGACTACAGTGTGTTATATACCGAGAGAGGCAAAGTAATAAAACAGCAAGATTTGTAGGCAGAAATGAGGGCACGGGTTCAACCTCAACCCAGTTTAACTGCTGATAGGAAGAAGGCCAGACAGTTCCAATATTAATAAAATCAACAGGTCTTATTAAAAAAAAAAAAAAAA